>NC_057794.1:113729673-113734698 GCF_018294505.1 Triticum aestivum | reverse complement strand
GAAACCCTTCTGGTGATGCTGAAACGCTTCCAGTTCCTATCGAACCTATTCCGAATATTAATGAGACAATTCCATAAATAAATCCTCAATACTCTCGTCATACTAACACTCAGCAGATCGTTATTACCTTAAGCATCTTACTCAAGTTGATCATGTCAATGAGCCTTCCGAGAGAGAGCACCTTTCTGGATATTGGAGAGAGAGTGGTTGATGATGATGACGAGATAAGCATCTCCACCCAGCAACTAGAAAAGGAGGTTGGAAAAGATCCTATGGAGCTTCAAGGTACGTTGGGGAAGAGAGTGGAAAAGGAGCCCAAGAAGCGCAAGCAAGCTGATGTTGTAGGGATGATGAAGAGCTATATTGCCATGAAGACCAAGCAAGCTGAGGAGGAAGCTGCAGCAATAGAGAGAACCAGGGCTTATGTAGATGAGTTTTCAATCAAGAAATGCATTGCTGTGGCGAATGAAATGGAAGAGCTAACTACTGAAGAAAAGGTATAGCTTTCGATGTTTCCATGAATGAACAAAAAAGAGAGATTTTCCTCAGCGTTGATCAATCAAGTCACATCATGTGGTTAAGAAGGCAGCTGGCTAGACTAGCTTGACTCAGGCATACATCTATGTTGTTTCATGCATAATATTCTTCTACTACTACATAGTCACTCACTGTATGTTTGGTCATTACCTCCTTGTATAAACATTTAATTTTGTACGAGCATCTTTTTACCGAGTCAGTCTTGCTAGGTCTACTTGTCACCTCTGTTTCCATGGACACTTGATTCTTGATTTGTTGTGAAGTTGTGTAATACTCCCACCGTCCCATAATATAAGAGCATTTTTGACACTAGTGTAGTGTTAAAAACGTTCTTATATTATGGGACAGAGGGAGTATAACTTATCTACTTCGTCTGCTAGATAAGTTATTTCACCACTGGTATGTGCTGTGATATTTTTGTTGTCACTTTTCTTTGCGGTCGCTGCTTACTTGTGATGGCCTGTTATGTTAGATAAGTTGGCCTTATCTTGCACGGAAATCACTCTCCACTTAAGGAAAATTAGTTCTACCGTCCCTCTCCTTTTTTCTTGCCCTGGCACAAATCCTACCCTACCTCGCAAGGATATTTTGTCAAGGTCTGATTCACATGTTAAGATCATAAGCAGCAGCACAAAGCCTCTTTTCTGAATCTTGGGCAAGTTCGGCTAGTTGGTAGTAATAAATAAATATGTTTGTTCTTAGTGTGTGTACTGGTACAGTTTGGTTGTACTGTACTCTTGTGAAGAGACTGCATGCATCTATCTATTTAATTTCTTTGCTTTGCTTGTAATCTTTTGTATAACATTGACATAGTACAGGCCATTATTTATCTCCTGTTTGTGAAGATATAATTGACATTGACTTTTCGCAAAAAAATATAATTGACATTGACATTGTATAATTTGTAGCAAGTTTGCATGGAAAATGTAAAGATGCAGCCTGTAGAGATTTTTCTTTCTATCTCCTGCTCTTTACCCAGCATTGCAATCGCAACTTGTTGGTCTACATGCTCTGTATCTTTTTGTGCATGCTTGAGTTATCACTAACTGCTCAACGCCATTTACTCACCAAGGAAAGGAGTAACTGATTTTCTCGTATGTGGGAAGCTAGTTCTATGTTGTTGGAATTGAACTTCCGACAGTTTTTTATGGTGACTAGTTGTTTGTTTTGTTGTGGTCAAATTGTGCACAGTGATTATTTGAATTCTGCCACTAGTTAGTTCTTGTGAAATATCTCATCAAATGTCCCGAATGCTTAAAACTACTGATATACTTGTGAAAGGTCTTAAAACTTCTGCTATATTTATGGAATTTGAATCATCACATGGTATGATAATACTTGGATGATCAGTTTCAAAATGTATTCTATGATCAGTTCAAATAATCCTACTTTAAATGCAACCGTTGAATGACAGGGGTGACGGGGATTATAATTAACCAAATAAAGGATACATGGCAGGATTTGATGGGGATCAACCCCCACAGGGATTGGGTGACAAGGGATTAATTCCACTAGGGGGTTGGTTCCCCTACAACCAAACAAGGCCTCAGGGAGACAGGCACTTAGGGTCGCACCGAAAAAGTGAAGCAACGGCACTGAAAAAGACTAAGGTAACTACAGAGAGAGCCAGGCGCTGAATCAAGGATGTGTTTGGTTAGAGGGACATGTTAGGGTGGTTATGGGTATCCCTATCCAGCTGGATATGGGTAGTCATTTTTTCTGTTTGGTTGGGTGGATAAGATTAGCCTAAGTTTTGTTTGGTTCGAAGGATGAATAATGGATAGGAAGGAGATGTAGTAGTCCCCGACTTCCCTGTCGCCTTTGACCTGAGCTGCTGCGGCCGGCGCTGCGCAGCTAGCAGCTAGCAAGGCCAGTGCTGCACGCGTAGCAGGCAGCTAGCATGGCCGGCGATGCACGCGCAGCTCCCGCGCACGGGGCGCAGAGCACACGCACCTGCCGGAGAGAAGCAGGGCTGGTGCAGCACGCGCAGCACCCGCGCACGGAGCGCACAATACGCGCACTGGCCGGATTGAAGCAGGGCGGATCCGCCATCTGCAGGGCTACGACGGCCGCGCGGCACCCAGCTGTTTTCCGCCGCCGCCATGACCTCTGCTCACGGAGAGAAGCAGGGCCGGCAAGATAAGGTGCGCACTCACCGTCTTCGTCGAGCTTCGATCTCCCGCCGCCGATGCACACCCACCGTCGTTGCCGGGCTTCGATTTGCTGCCACGGGAGAGAAGAGAGATGGAAAGGGGAAAATAGATAAGGTTGTGTTCACGCGACGCGGTCGGGATGCCCATATCCGCCAGATTTTCGCGGACACGCGGAGCCTGATTTTGGACGAATATTCCGAGCATCCGGCCATCCCTATCCATACTCGCCCATGAACCAAACGACTGCTATCCATATAAAAACGGCTATCCCTGTCCCATAGAGGGATATCCCGACATCCAAACGCATCCCAATTGTAATATCCGGCACTGAAAAAGACTAAAGGAATTATAATACAATTAATCAGGGAACCAGGCGGCCAGGGTCACGCGGAAAAAGTGAAGCAATTCTAATATCCGGCACTCCTAAGTAAAGCATCACAAGCCGCTCGAGTCCAGCTCCGAAACCTCCTCTCGGTGGTGCTCCGCACCTACAAGAGAATGCAGAGAATATATAATTTATAATTATCCATAACGAGGAGTTGAACTACTAGTAGTAGAAGGCACATACCCGAAAGTATCCGTGAACTGCTGAAAGATTGCTTTGATATATCCCCGCTCATCTATCCTTTTAATCAGCAACGACTTATTGTGGATCCTCTGAGAACCTGAAAGGACTTCTTGGCCTTCAAGAAACAAAAACGATGACAAAGCAACTCAGTACAATTATCAAATAAGAAACACCTGCATATCCCTTTTCCATATAAGAATCCAAAAGGGCATACCTCTAATGTAAGCATCGAAGGAATTACTGTAACTACCAGGATTACGCTCTTGCCCGGACGGCATTGTGTAAAATGGTCTGACTGCCAATGGAAACTCGTACAATATGAAGAAATCTGTTTTGTACCTATGTTGCAAAAGTTGATCAGACGAACTGCATATTGCGGGTACACAGTACATCACATTGCAAAACAAACAAAAAAATGATAATCCTAATCCAAGGTCAGCACAGAAAAGAATAAGTTTGGGACAAAACAACTTCTCAAGGACGAGTTTCCCTAGCATTAGCTCCGCCTTATTGTTTAAGTCTTGTGGCTCTTGGATTGGAAAACCCGATTCCTGCACATGTCAGACCCACAAACTGTAAATACAATATCCGACATGACAAACCATAAAATTTAATGGTTGGAACAATAACGCACTTGTAACATTTTGATTCCATCGGAGTATTTGAGCCTCACATTTTGCTGAAGGTACTGCGATGATAAGACACAATTCAGCACACTAATTTGACATATGAACATACTACTAGTACAAAAAGAATAAAAATAAAATTTAAGTTTACCTTCAGTCTTTCACAGGGGTATTGTTCTTGTATTATGTCCAGCATCTCTGAACAGTTTTTGGCCAGGTGATCAAATAAGTCAACAAACAGCGCATCAACGAAATCTATAACCTGTAATTTAGTAGTAGTACACTAGTGTCAGTACTGCCAGCAGCAATTTTTAAAGGGTGTAATAACAACATTTCTTTCTGGAATAATTACCTCAAAATAATGCTCCTTGATTTGCATCTCTGCATGAAGACCTATGTATTCGCAAAGATGCCTGTGAGTATTTGAATCTTCTGCGCGATAAACAGGACCGACCTCAAACACTCGGTTTATTCCTCCGTTGATAAGCATTTGTTTATAGAGTTGGGGTGACTGTGCCAGGGACGCTTGTTCTTTGAAGTAGTTCACCTTAAAGACCGCTGATCCTCCCTCACTAACTCCAGTAATTTTGGGGGTATGGGTACACATGAATCCCCCTTTGATCATAAACTGCATGAAATGCTGCATGCGTTCCAACAGATAAATCAATACTAGCAGTATACTTTTACATGTATTTGTGCTCACAATTGTAAGAAATACATAGGAGTAATATTGATGGAAAGCCAATAGATGAGCCTTCCTGGTCCATTTTGTAGTAGATTAACAGAATCAAATCTAGTACATTTTGTAGGCATTAAGCTGCTATGTTGAGGTCACCAAAAACTGTTCAAAAGTCAGTTTCACAGGCTACTTTTGCACATGACATCTACATACGCTGAATCAGGAACTCCCGAATGCAGAACGCAAAGTGGGAATTGCCAAGCAATGCAAATTCGAGCTAAATAAATTACAGCTGCTGAAGATTCATTTGAAAGCAGAAACTTATACCATGCATTCAACAAGGGGTCCCCCGCAACAAGAAAAAAAGTATTCCACAAGGGGTGGTTAGCAGAGGGGGTTTCCATGACAGGGGGGGTACAAGTGCGGCGGTGTCGAGGGGGTTGGTGGAGGAGCGGCGCCGGG
>NC_057794.1:113641898-113729214 GCF_018294505.1 Triticum aestivum | reverse complement strand
TTAGCAAAACTGTTATGGCAAAAATACAGTTTTACTAAAGCACATCTAGATGTGCCATAAGTATTGCACATCTAAGTCCTATGTCATTGATCTTACGTCGAGATTCGTGTGAATATTTTCTTTTTTTTTCTTTTCTATTTATACTTGATTCACTCACTTAGATGTGCAATAAGTAGAGCACATCTAGATGTGCCCTAGACACACTTTTTTTTTCCCTTTTTCTGCGACGCACCCGCACTGGATCGTTTTGCCATTAATTAAGCTGTGCGCTATGTTACCGTAACCAAATACTCTACTCTTCTTATTAACTCAGTGTCACATCAGAAAATTTGCTGAACTGGACCCTAAGATAATAGCTAAGTTAGCTGCACTATCAGGCAATGGGTAGGATGTAGTATTAAGTTGAACATAAAGTGCTAGTACTTACAGTCGTTACTTCACTCTGAATCCAGAAGACAGCCTGACTGACCCTAATCCTGAGATCAAAGAACCTTGAGTTCAAGCGAACACTGAGGGAAACATGGGCTAGCTTTTTTCCTTGCTGCAAATCAAATCAAACATTTGGTCAGTATCTACTACTACTAGGTGCTAGACCTAAGCATCAGCCGCCGAGCAAATGCTTCATATCACACAAGAAACATGGAGCATCAACAACAAGTTAACACTTTTTGGACGGCTCACCGTGTCAAACTGTTTATGTGCTCCTCGGGCTGCATCCTCGAGCTGAAATGGGAGTCCACCCGCCTCGTCAATACAGTATAGCTTCTTGACTCGAATCTGAAAACGTGAACAACCACGGATAAGATTTTTCACTACGCAAAATACAAAACATTGTCAGCAGAAAATACGGAGTACATGCATATTGTCAGCATTGCTTCAGACCGACCTGCTGGGTGCCACGCATCGTCTCAATTAGTCCTTCAACTTCAACAAAGCTTTCCTTATTCAGCTTCCGGATGAAAGTAACCATGTCCTCGCATATCCCCGGATCATCCGCCAACACGACACACTTGATACTGCTCAAACCCTCTCTGAGGACTACCAGAGTAATGTTCTTGTTCACCTTCTTTATCGTCTGCGCAAAGCCCTGCACCAGCACAATCCTGCCTGCGGCTTCACGGCTGATATCTGCCAGATTGAGCCGGTCAAGAGGCCGCCGGACCGGCACAGTCATGAACACCTCCACCGGTACATCACCGTAACTCTTCGAATACAGAGCTTCAGATAAGCTCAGCAACTGCTCGCCGTCAGAGGTTTCGTCCGCGGAGGCCGTCCGCGAGCCAACTGCATTCTCGCCGGCCGGCTGCTTCAGGTAAGGATTCTTGGCGTCCGGGGCTGCAGTCGGCGTGCCCTCTCCTTTCTTGCCCAACATTTGCTTCCGAAGAAGATTCTTGGTCTCCGCCGCTGCCGGCGGCGACCCCTCTCCCTTCTTGCCCGGCGGGCGCTTCTGAGGAAGAATCCTGGCGTCGGCCGCCGCCGTCGGCGAGCCCCCGCCCTTCTTGCCCGGCGGGCGCTTCTGAGGAAGAATCTTGGCGTCGGCCGCCGCCGTCGGCGAGCCCTCTTCCTTCTTGCCCATCAACCGCTTCTGGCGAAGATTTTCGGCCTCCGCGCTTGCCCCGCCCGTGGGAACCACCATCGCCGACTGCTTTTGGTACCGGCGGGCAACCTCGGCCGTATTCTGCTTCTCGTATTCCCCGGCGAGCTCGTCCGCGGCGTGCGCCTTTTGCCTGGACTGGATCGCTGGCGAACTTCTTTGCAATGAGGGGTCACGAGCGAACTGGAGGGAAGACAATGGGGGTCTTTCCCGTTTCTGTTTCCGGCGACGGCAGCACGGGGGAAGCGATCCCGCTGCCCGCGAGACAGACCGTTTTGTAGCAAGACTCGCTTCTGCCGAGCGACCTTGCCAAGCGTGGTGCGGCTCGAGCCAGGCGACCGTGCCGAAAAAAGGTCCAACCGAAAAAATAAATGTACAACCGACTTCCACATTTGATCTCAGGCACTACCGGTCAAGAAAAAAAATCACAGATGTGTGTGTTTATTTGTTTTTCACCGTGGAATTAACATATTTTTTGAACTGGCAAACTGTTATCAAATAAGTAAGAAATTCGGTTCTGCTCTCCGGTGGATCCCTTTCTCCAAAAAATTCCTGATAGAGTGTGAATTGGCCTAAAAAACGTTGGCGGGAGCTAACAACTTGAATTTTCACCTCGCCTCGTCCTCCCACGTGCGCCCTGAGGTCCGCCTAGTGCCCCGCCACGCCGCCACCTCGCCATCACCACCGCCGCCGTCACCCCCCCTACCCGTTGGCTTGCCGCACAGAGTTGCTGTCCACGCCAACCGAACCACCGTCGAGCACGGCCGCCTGCGCTCCTCCTCCTCCCCTCCGCCACCCGCCACACTGTTGCTCCTCCTCCCCTCCGCCACCCGCTCGTCATCTCTTGCTCTCGTACGGTATCCATGAGGCCATCAAGGTGCTTGACTAAATTCCTCACCATTTTTATGTGATAAAGAATTTCGGAGTTTGTCGATGATGTAATTGTCCGTACATGTATTTTTCGCATATGACTTCGCTTGTTCTTCAATGACTCATCGTCAGACGATGACAACGATTTTGAGATTGCAATGACGTTGTATTCGAACATTATATAAATAAGAGGCCCATGCATGGTGGCTCAGTGCCCGAGCCTGTGGTAGTTCGTCGGAACAAGTAGGTAAGGCATGATAAACTTATGGAGGATTCTTTTGGATAGAATTCACTGTCTGGACATTAATCTTTTCAGAGAAACTTTTGAATGTCGCGAGATTTGTTCAAGTCCATTGGAGATGTTGTGGAAGCTCTTTTTTCTTGAAAAACATCCCCATATATTAATCAAGGAGTCAAGTTACTACAATCATTTATTACAGCATACGCCACGCTGGGCGGGATATAATTAAGAAGAACACCATACAATCTTTTAGTAAAACTAAATTTTGTAATCTCATGTGTCACCATAGTAGCACCATGGTTGATTTTGGAAGTCTTAAGATGTTGAAAAAGCCCAATCATAGCATATGCTTCCTTTTTCGGATTAACTAGGCTAGACCTGTGAAACCTATCAATAGCAAGGAAAGAGAACACAAAGGAGCAATTAGATTCCAAAATAGTGGGTTTTCTTAAGGGTGATCCAATATAAAGACCTGCAAAACACGCCAGAAGCTATGCTTCCTCCACATTGGAACAAATCCCAATAAGATCCCACAACGAGATAATGACATCGTCTGATGAGTTTCTGGCAACGACCCGACGCTAGTAGCATTGATACATTCCACAAAACTTGTGTCGACATTGAACCTTATACACTCCGCACGTGTGGCTTGCCAAACGTCTTGCTTCCTCTCAAGATTAGTAGTAGCCTTCACTACATCCACAACCCCTTTTGCCCTTATTGTTATTAGAAAACCCATCTAGGTCGTGAAGTGGCAAGACACAAACGAGGACCAATAGTTCTTCATGAAATTAACAGAGGCTGAAATGGATTCCAATCCCTTTCCAAAAATTAAATAACTCCTTAAGTGCCAAGCTATTCAGAAGATAAATACAATTTGTTCACGCCACGACGAACTTAGCTGATCTAACATAATAAGCAACCAACCCCTCCCAGAATAAATAGACAACTCTTCCCCAGGGAAATTCGAAATTTCTCTTATAGCCTTGGGGCATGTCACAAGATCATGAAAGGTACTTCCATCTTCCAAAGTTGTTCATACTTCGTGCAAAAAAGGAATTTAGTTGGTCAACTTGTCATAGTACTCCATCCGTTCTCTTTTAGTCCGCATTTTAGATTTCTCTCAAGCCAAACTTTATAAACTTTGACCAAATTTATATAAAAAACTATCAACATCTACAATATCAAATAAATATAATATGAAAATATATTCTATTGCATGTAATGTTATTGAATTGGTATTAAAACATTGATATTTTTTGTACAAACTTGATCAACTTCACAAATTTATACTTCGGTCAAAGCTAATATGCATAGTAAAAGGGACTGGAGGGAGTACTTTGAAGAAGGTTGCGCCGTCGGTACGCATGATTGCATATGATTGTCCAGCTAATTCTATTGATGGTTGAATCAGAGTTGCAGATAGCACAATTATTAAAAGTTAAAAAAAATCTATGAAGGTTATCATCGATATATTCGGAGAGAGGTGTCTCCGAGCATCAAATAAAGTTGTCACTACAAAGCTTCTGCAGATATGTGCATCAAATGACTTCCCCGGTATGCTTGGAAGTATCGATTGCATGCATTAGAAGTGGAAGAATTTTCCTATGGCATGGCATGGCCAATGCAAAGCCCGTTGCAAAGATGCAACAATAATTCTTAAGTTGTGTCGTCAAATGATCTATGTATTTGGCATTCCTATTTTTGATTGTCAGGATCTCATAATGACCCCAATGTGTTGCAAGGATCTCATTTATTTGCAATGCTAGCTACCGGAAAGCACCACCGGTGAACTTTGAAGTCAATGGACATCAATTAAAATGGGTTATTATCTTATTGATGGCATATATTATTCATGGTCTACATTTATGAAGATGGTATCAAACATCAAGGAAACAACACAAAAACCACTTGTTTAGGCATCAAGAATCATGTAGGAAGGATTTTGAGAACATTATTGGTTCCATTTGATCCTATCGAGCATACCGCTCCATTAAAAACGGATCAGAGCGACTTCAGCAGGAACGCATCACGGGCGACCAGAAGGAACTCGCGATCTAGCGCTGCTGCTACCTCACCCCGACGTCCCTTCCTCCCTGCCGCACCTTCCTCCCCTCGCCGCTGCCTGAGGCGCCCTCCGGCAAAGTCCGAATGGCTCCGAGGAAGGCGACAGTAGGGCCCTTCTCCGGTTACGCGACATTGTTATGGCGCTGCGATCCATGGATCATGGACGGCGTTCCCTTTGGTGAGGGTTCCCCATCCAATGCCGCCATGGGGCTAGCGGGCTGCCAGAGGTCAGCTTGGGTGGCCGATGTACCAACATCGGGTTTGGGCCATGGTAGTAATGCTCCAGCGACTGACGACGCCGTTTTTTCCATTGCCTACAGTCACGTCTAGGTGCGCTTCAATCTCGCCGGACTTGGCTATGCTGGCTAGGTAGCCGATCATCAGTTTGTGGGCGGAGCAGGAGGTTGGGATCTAGATCGGGATAATTCCCTGGTCAGTTCTGGCCAGCCATGACAACAACACCTGCGAGTGCCGATATTCTTCTTGGACACGTCGTTCGTGTCCGCCCTACCTCTTCCCACCTCATTGCATCTCGGGTGAAAATTCTAACTGTGGTGGCGGTGACATCGCTCATGGTGTCATGTTTTTCCTAAAGGTGTCGCCAAGAGAGCTTTGTGATGGTGAGAACAGTTTGGGTTCGTTGGCAGGTGCAGATGGTGTGCCCCTCTTCCTCTAGGGGCATCTGTTCCAGGGAAACGCTATCCGATTCTCCTGGATCGGAGGATGACGGAGACTATGGTGCCATTTTCCCTCTCGAGGGCATTGTTTTGGAGCAGAGGTTCCATTGAGGGGCCAACAGGTGGGGCGGTGCTGCATCTACTGCATTGAAGACGGATGGTCTCGGCGTCATGGAGCATTGGAGTCTCAGCGTTGGACGCGGTTTGATGGATGTGCACATGCTAGTGGCGTTGTCTGGCGTCGTGGTGTCCTCGACGGTAGATGGGCCTGGCAATGTCTATGCAATGATCCATCCTGAAGATGGGACGACGGAAGGTGGCAGCGGCGGATCCTAGAGCACGCACATGCGGTGCGCGTTGTTGGACACCTAAACTGCTTGATGCTCTCAGCTTGCCAGGCAGGCAACTTCTTGAGGTCACTGGATTAGATGGTGTCCCTTGATGCGGTCATGACACATCTTTATACTTGTAGGTATAGCGACTTTGTTCGCCTCGAAGATGACTCTAGGTTGATCTTTGTATTTTTTATCAGACTCTATTGAATAACTTAATAAAGATGGTTACATGCATCATTTTGATGCAGTGGCCATGGGTAATTCTCCTTTAAAAAAACAAGGACACTGAGTTGACATCTAGTGTTTTTGGATAAACAAAATCAATGCCTAGTTTTAACAAACACAGTCTAGTAGGATTTATAGGAAAATTAGTTTTACTAATATTTTGGGTTACAAATAAGTACTACCTATGTTCGTGTTTATTGGTTAGCTTAGCTCCAGAATATGAGGTTGCTCAGGCTCTCAGTATATTCATGCCACAACACACAACACGGAGAGTTCTGATGACTCGCAAATGTGTCGAGATCAGCACAACGTTTCGAGGAGATGCTTAAAGTGATGTGGGCAATAATTTACTTGGCAGTTGTTTGCTGTCACCCAAAACATGCACTCTAAACGAGCGAAAATATTGCATGAACCTCGCAAAACATCAATAGATACAATCATTTCACACAGAGCAATCTTACACTCATGGAAGTTTTTTTGTTTCATACACTCACGGAAGTTTACTGGCATACTACGTGGTGGATTTGAGGTGAGATACCATGATTGGATTAAGGGGGAGGGCTGGCCCCACCCAGCTGAAAATGAGGGGGGGGGGCAGGTTTAATGAGGAGGAAGGAGTCCGTAACCCCCTCTAAAGATTCACGTGTGTAGTATTTTTGTTTCACAAGGCTTCCAGCAAAAAATAACAACAATTGGAAACTATGTCTGGCGGACGCATCTTTAAAAGAGAAAACTCCACATTTACAGTCATTAACTCTTTTTTCAGGGGTATTTATAACCCTTAACTTGTCACCCGGTTTAATATTCAACTTCAAACTTTAAAACGGGTCGTCTAACACCTTGAACCAACAACCTGGTTCGAAAATAACCCCCACTCGGTTTTGACTCAATGGAGCGGTTTTGACCGTGTTGATTGCCTCATCATCATTGCCACGTCACTTTGACCCCTCCCCCACTCCCTCTCTCTCGTATGCTTGTGCCCAAGTCCCACCGCTGCGTGTTACCCACTCCGTTTTTGCCCTCGTGGAGCAGCTAAAGAAAATTGGAGATTGCGACGAGGCTACAGTGGCGGTTGAAGTCCCCTGGCATGATGCGGGGTACGAGGAGGCACCCGATGTCGTGGATGGCGCCTTCGGGCTTGTGCGCGTAGTTCTGAAGTGTGACGATGGCATGGCGACGCGCTTGGAGCCGTCGGCCTCGGCGGTGAGCTTGACCTCTTCACCGAAGAGCGTGTGGTGGGACGCAGCAGACCAGGACCCGGCGGGGTGTTGGGCGCGAAGGACATGGAAGAGGAACAACGACTGTAGCGACCTGAGATTCCGGAGCTCAAGGAGGAAGCGCTCAAGGTCCCGCACCAACGCGTCATTCCGTGGCACCCAGGACATATTTTATAGAAGGAGCCCATCCGGGTGATATTGCGGAAATTCGCTTCCGACGGGACTCGAACTCTGGTCTGCAAGAAAACACCATTGTGTCCTTGCCACTAGGCTACAACCCAGTTCTCGATGGTGATGTTGTTGCAGCTCATGGTGCCCTCTAGCGTCAGCAGCAATGATGTCTTCCCCACTAGCTCCGTGCACTGCGAGTTCAGCAGCGCCACCAACACTGAGTTGGAGTTGACCCTCGCCCCGAACCTGTTGACGACCACGATTGTGTTGGGTTTCGTAGTAATTTCAAAATTTTCCTACGCACACGCAAGATCATGTGATGCATAGCAACGAGGGGGAGAGTATTGTCTACGTACCCTACGCAGACCGACTGCGGAAGCGATGACACGACGTAGAGGAAGTAGTCGTACGTCTTCACGATCCAACCGATCAAGCACCGAAACTACGGCACCTCCGAGTTCGAGCACACGTTCAGCTCGATGACGATCCCCGGACTCCGATCCAGCAAAGTGTCGGGGAAGAGTTCCGTCAGCACGACGGCGTGGTGACGATCTTGATGAACTACAGCAGCAGGGCTTCGCCTAAACTCCGCTACAGTATTATCGAGGAATATGGTGGCAGGGGGCACCGCACACGGCTAAGGAACAGATCACGTGGATCAACTTGTGTTAACTTGTGTGTTTAGAGGTGCCCCTGCCTCCATATATAAAGGAGGAGAGGAGGGGAGGCTGGCCGGCCAAAGGGGGGAGGCGCAGGAGAGTCCTACTCCCTCTGGGAGTAGGATTCCCCCTCCAATCCTAGTCCAACTAGGATTCCTTGGAGGGGAAAAGAGGAGGAGGGGGCCGGCCACCTCTCCTAGTCCTAATAGGACTAGGGGAAGGGGGGGCGTGCAGCCCATCTAGGGCAGCCCCTTCTCTTTTCCACTAAGGCCCACTATGGCCCAAATAGCTCCCGGGGGTTTCCGGTAACCCTCCCGGTATTCCGGTAAAATCCCGATTTCACCCGGAACACTTCCGATATCCCAATATAGGCTTCCAATATATCAATCTTTACGTCTCGACCATTTCGAGACTCCTCGTCATGTCCGTGATCACATCCGGGACTCCGAACAACCTTCGGTACATCAAAATGCATAAACTCATAATATAACTGTCATCGTAACCTTAAGCGTGCGGACCCTACGGGTTCGAGAACAATGTAGACATGACCGAGACACGTCTCTGGTCAATAACCAATAGCGGGACCTGGATGCCCATATTGGCTCCTACATATTCTACGAAGATCTTTATCGGTCAGACCGCATAACAACATACGTTGTTCCCTTTGTCATCGGTATGTTACTTGCCCGAGATTCGATCGTCGGTATCCAATACCTAGTTCAATCTCGTTACCGGCAAGTCTCTTTACTCGTTCCGTAATACATCATCTCACAACTAACATATTAGTTGTAATGCTTGCAAGGCTTGTGTGATGTGTATTACCGAGAGGGCCCAGAGATACCTCTCCGACAATCGAAGTGACAAATCCTAATCTCGAAATACGCCAACCCAACATCGACCATTGGAGACACCTGTAGTACTCCTTTATAATCACCCATTTACGTTGTGACGTTTGGTAGTACCCAAAGTGTTCCTCCGGTAAACGGGAGTTGCATAATCTCATAGTCATAGGAACATGTATAAGTCATGAAGAAAGCAATAGCAACATACTAAACGATCAGGTGCTAAGCTAATGGAATGGGTCATGTCAATCAGATCATTCTACTAATGATGTGACCTCGTTAATCAAATAACAACTCATTGTTCATGGTTAGGAAACATAACCATCTTTGATTAACGAGCTAGTCAAGTAGAGGCATACTAGTGACACTCTGTTTGTCTATGTATTCACACATGTATTATGTTTCCGGAAAATACAATTCTAGTATGAATAATAAACATTTATCATGATTATAAGGAAATAAATAATAACTTTATTATTGCCTCTAGGGCATATTTCCTTCAGTCTCCCACTTGCACTAGAGTCAATAATCTAGATTACACTGTAATGAATCTAACACCCATGGAGCTTTGGTGCTGATCATGTTTTGCTCGTGGAAGAGGCTTAGTCAACGGGTCTGCAACATTCAGATCCGTATGTATCTTGCAAATCTCTATGTCTCCCACCTGGACTAGATCCCGGATGGAGTTGAAGCGTCTCTTGATGTGTTTGGTCCTTTTGTGAAATCTGGATTCCTTTGCCAAGGCAATTGCACCAGTATTGTCACAAAAGATTTTCATTGGACCCGATGCACTAGGTATGACACCTAGATCGGATATGAACTCCTTCATCCAGACTCCTTCATTTGCTGCTTCCGAAGCAGCTATGTATTCCGCTTCACATGTAGATCCCGCTACAACGCTTTGTTTAGAACTGCACCAACTGACAGCTCCACCGTTTAATGTAAACACGTATCCGGTTTGCGATTTAGAATCGTCCGGATCAGTGTCAAAGCTTGCATCAACGTAACCTTTTACGGTGAGCTCTTTGTCACCTCCATATACGAGAAACATATCCTTAGTCCTTTTCAGGTATTTTAGGATGTTCTTGTTAGGTTTCGTAGTAATTTCAAAAATTTTCCTACGCGCACACAGGATCATGTGATGCATAGCAACGAGAGGAGAGTGTTGTCTACGTACCCAACGCAGACCGACTGCGGAAGCGATGACACGACGTAGAGGAAGTAGTCGTACGTCTTCACGATCCAACCGATCAAGCACCGAAACTACGGCACCTCCGAGTTCGAGCACACGTTCAGCTCGATGACGATCCCCGGACTCCGATCCAGCAAAGTGTCGGGGAAGAGTTTCGTCAGCACGACGGCGTGGTGACGATCTTGATGAACTACAGCAGCAGGGCTTCGCCTAAACTCCGCTACAGTATTATCGAGGAATATGGTGGCAGGGGGCACCGCACACGGCTAAGGAATCGATCACGTGGATCAACTTGTGTCAACTTGTGTGTTTAGAGGTGCCCCTGCCTCCGTATATAAAGGAGGAGAGGAGGGGAGGCTGGCCGGCCAAAGGGGGGAGGCGCAGGAGAGTCCTACTCCCACTGGGAGTAGGATTCCCCCTCCAATCCTAGTCCAACTAGGATTCCTCGGAGGGGAAAAGAGGAGGAGGGGGCCGGCCACCTCTCCTAGTCCTAATAGGACTAGGGGAAGGGGGGGCGCGCAGCCCATCTAGGGCAGCCCCTTCTCTTTTCCACTAAGGCCCACTATGGCCCAAATAGCTCCCGGGGGGTTCCGGTAACCCTCCCGGTATTCCGGTAAAATCCCGATTTCACCCGGAACACTTCCGATATCCAAATATAGGCTTCCAATATATCAATCTTTACGTCTCGACCATTTCGAGACTCCTCGTCATGTCCGTGATCACATACGGGACTCCGAACAACCTTCGGTACATCAAAATGCATAAACTCATAATATAACTGTCATCGTAACCTTAAGCGTGCGGACCCTACGGGTTCGAGAACAATGTAGACATGACCGAGACACGTCTCTGGTCAATAACCAATAGCGGGACCTGGATGCCCATATTGGCTCCTACATATTCTACGAAGATCTTTATCGGTCAGACCGCATAACAACATACGTTGTTCCCTTTGTCATCGGTATGTTACTTGCCCGAGATTCGATCGTCGGTATCCAATACCTAGTTCAATCTCGTTACCGGCAAGTCTCTTTACTCGTTCCGTAATACATCATCTCACAACTAACATATTAGTTGTAATGCTTGCAAGGCTTATGTGATGTGTATTACCGAGAGGGCCCAGAGATACCTCTCCGACAATCGGAGTGACAAATCCTAATCTCGAAATACGCCAACCCAACATCGACCATTGGAGACACCTGTAGTACTCCTTTATAATCACCCAGTTACGTTGTGACGTTTGGTAGTACCCAAAGTGTTCCTCCGGTAAACGGGAGTTGCATAATCTCATAGTCATAGGAACATGTATAAGTCATGAAGAAAGCAATAGCAACATACTAAACGATCGGGTGCTAAGCTAATGGAATGGGTCATGTCAATCAGATCATTCTACTAATGATGTGACCTCGTTAATCAAATAACAACTCATTGTTCATGGTTAGGAAACATAACCATCTTTGATTAACGAGCTAGTCAAGTAGAGGCATACTAGTGACACTTTGTTTGTCTATGTATTCACACATGTATCATGTTTCCGGTTAATACAATTCTAGCATGAATAATAAACATTTATCATGAAATAAGGAAATAAATAATAACTTTATTATTGCCTCTAGGGCATATTTCCTTCAGTCTCCCACTTGCACTAGAGTCAATAATCTAGTTCACATCGTCATGTGATTTAACACCAATATTCATATCTGTATATGATTAACACCCATAGTTCACATCATCATGTGACCAACACCCAAAGGGTTTACTAGAGTCAATAATCTAGTTCACATCGCTATGTGATTAACATCCAAAGAGTACTAAGGTGTGATCATGTTTTGCTCGTGAGAGAAGCTTAGTCAACGGGTCTGTCACATTCAGAGCCGTATGTATTTTGCAAATATTCTATGTCTACAATGCTCTGTGCGGAGCTACTCTAGCTAATTGCTCCCACTTTCAATATGTATCCAGATTGAGACTTAGAGTCATCTGGATCAGTGTAAAAGTTTGCACTGATGTAACTTTTACAACAAACTCTTTTATCACCTCCATAATCGAGAAACATCTCCTTAGTCCTTACTAAGGATATTCTTGACCAATGTCCAGTGATCTACTCCTAGATCACTATTGTACTCCCTTGCCAAATACAGAGCAAGGTATACAATAGGTCTGGTACATAGCATAGCATACTTTATAGAACCTATGACTGAGGCATAGGGAATGACTTTTCATTCTCTTTCTATTTTCTGCTGTGGTCGGGATTTGAGTCTTACTCAATTTCATACCTTTGCAACACAGGCAAGAACTCTTTCTTTAACTGTTCCATTTTGAACTATTTCAAAATCTTGCCAAGGTATGTAGTCATTGAAAATCTTATCAAGCGTCTTGATCTATCTCAATAGATCTTGATGCTCAATATATAAGTAGCTTTTACTGAGGTCTTTTCTTTTTAAAGAACTCCTTTAAAACACTCCTTTATGCTTTGCAGAAAAATTCTACATCATTTCTGATCAACAATATGTTACTCACATATACTAATCAGAAAGGCTGTAGTGCTCCCACTCACTTTATTGTAAATACAGGCTTCATCGTAAGCCCATATAAAACTATATGCTTTGATCAACTTATCAAAGCGTATATTCCAACTCCGAGATGCTTGCACCAGTCCATAGATGGATCGCTGGAGCTTGCACATTTTGTTAGCACCTTTAGGATTGACAAAACCTTCTGGTTGCATCATATACAACTCTTCTTCCAGAAATCCATTCAGAAATGCAGTTTTGACATCCATCTGCCAAATTTCATAATCATAAAATGCGGCAATCGCTAACATGATTCGGATAGACTTAAGCATCGATACGAGTGAGAAAACCTCATCGTATTCAACACCTTGAACTTGTTGAAAAACTTTTGCAACAAGTCGAGCTTGGTAGATAGTAACACTACTATCAGTGTCCGTCTTCCTCTTGAAGATCCATTTATTTAACATGGCTTTGCTGATCATCGAGCAAGTCAATCAAAGTCCATACTTTGTTGTCATACATGGATCATATCTCAGATTTTATGGCCTCAAGCCATCTCGCGGAATCTGGGCTCATCATCGCTTCCTCATAGTTCGTAGGTTCATCATGGTCTAGTAACATGACTTCCAGAATATGATTACTACACCACTCTGGTGTAGATCTTACTCTGGAAGATCTACGAGGTTCTGTAGTAACTTGATCTGAAGTTTTATGATCAATATCATTAGCTTCCTCACTAATTGGTGTATTTGTCACAGGAACTGATTTCTGTGATGAACTACTTTCCAATAAGGGAGCAGGTACAGTTACCTCATCAAGTTCTACTTTCCTCCCACTCACTTCTTTCGAGAGAAACTCCTTCTCCAGAAAGGATCCATTTTTAGCAACGAATATCTTGCCTCCAGATCTGTGATAGAAGGTGTACCCAACAATTTCCTTTGGGTATTCTATGAAGACGCACTTCTCCGATTTGGGTTCGAGCTTATCAGGATGAAACTTTTCCACATAAGCATCGCAGCCCCAATCTTTAAGAAACGACAACTTGGGTTTCTTGCTAAACCATAGTTCATATAGTGTCGTCTCAACGGATTTAGATGGTGCCCTTTTAACGTGAATGCAGCTGTCTTTAATGCATAACCCCAAAACGACAATGGTAAATCAATAAGAGACATCATAGATCGCACCATATCCAATAAAGCGCGGTTACGACGTTCGGACACACCATAACATTGTGGTGTTCCAGGTGGCGTGAGATATGAAACTATTCCACATTGTTTTAATTGAAGACCAAACTCGTAATTCAAATATTCGTCTCCGTGATCAGATCGCAGAAACTTTATTTTTCTTGTTACGATGATTTTTCCACTTCACTCTGAAATTCTTTGAACCTTTCAATTATTTCAGACTTATGTTTCATCAAGTAGATATACTCATATCTGCTCAAATCATCTGTGAAGATCAGAAAATAATGATACTTGCCACGAGCATCAACACTCATTGGATTGCATACATCGGTATGTATTATTTCCAATAAGTCAGTAGCACGTTCCATTGTTCTGGAGAACGGAGTTTTAGTCATCTTGCCCAAAAGGCACGGTTCGCAAGCATCAAATGATTCATAACCAAGTGATTCCGAAAATCCATCTTTATGGAGTATCTTCATGCGCTTTACACCGATATGACCCAAACGGCTGTGCCACAAATAAGTTGCACTATCATTATTAACTTTGCATCTTTTGGTTTCAATATTATGAATATGTGTATCACTACGATCGAGATCCAATGAACCATTTTCATTGGGTGTGTAACCATATAAGGTTTTATTCATGTAAACAGAACAACATTTTATTCTCTTACTTAAATGAATTACCGTATTGCAATAAACATGATCAAATCATATTCATGTTCAACGCCAACACCAAATAACACTTATTTAGTTTCAACACTAATCCCGAAAGTATAGGGAGTGTGCGATGATCATATCAATCTTGGAACTACTTCCAACACTCATCGTCACTTCCCCTTCAACTAGTCTTTGTTTATTCTGCAACTCCCGTTTCGAGTTTACTAATCTTAGCAACTGAACTAGTATCAAATACTGAGGGGTTGCTATAAACACTAGTAAAGTACACATCAATAACATGTATATCAAATATACTTATGTTCACTTTGCCATCCTTATTATCTGCCAATCACTTGGGGTAGTTCCGCTTCCAGTGACCAGTCCCTTTGCAGTAGAAACACTTAGTCTCAGGCTTAGGACCAGACTTGGGCTTCTTCACTTTGAGCAGCAACTTGCTTGCTGTTCTTCTTGAAGTTCCCCTTCTTCCCTCTGCCCTTTTCTTGAAACTAGTGGTCTTGTCAATCATCAACACTTGATGCTCTTTCTTGATTTTTACCTTCGTCGATTTCAATATCACGAAGAGCTCAGGAATCATTTTCGTCATCCCTTGCATACTATAGTTCATCACGAAGTTCAGTAACATAGTGATGGTGACTAGAGAATTCTGTCAATCACTATCTTATCTGGAAGATTAACTCCCACTTGATTCAAGCGATTGAAGTACTCAGACAATCTGAGCACATGCTCACTAGTTGAGCGATTCTCCTCCATCTTTTAGCTATAGAACTTGTTGGAGATTTCATATCTCTCAACTCGGGTATTTGCTTGAAATACTAACTTCAAATACTGGAACATCTCATATGGTCCATGATGTTCAAAACATCTTTGAAGTCCCGATTCTAAGCCATAAAGCATGGTGCACATAACTATCCAGTAGTCATCATATTGAGCTAGCCAAACGTTCATAACGTTTGCATTTGCTCCTGCAATAGGTCTGTCACCTAGCGGTGCATTAAGGACATAATTCTTCTGTGCAGCAATGAGGATAAACCTCAGATCGCGGATCAAATCCGCATCATTGCTACTAACATTTTTCAACACAATTTTCTCTAGGAACATATCAAAATAAACACAGGGAAGCAACAATGCGAGCTATCGATCTACAACATAATTTGCAAAATACTACCAGGACTAAGTTCATGATAAATTTAAGTTCAATTAATCATATTACTTAAGAACTCCCACTTAGATAGATATCCCTCTAATCTTCTAAGTGATCACGTGATCCAAATCAACTAAACCATAACCGATCATCACGTGAGATGGAGTAGTTTTCAATGGTGAACATCGTTATGTTGATCATATCTACTATATGATTCACGCTCGACCTTTCGGTCTCCGTGTTCCGAGGCCATATCTGCATATGCTAGGCTCGTCAAGTTTAACCTGAGTATTCTGCGTGTGCAAAACTGGCTTGCACCCGTTGTAGATGGACGTAGAGCTTATCACACCCGATCATCACGTGGTGTCTGGGCACGACGAACTTTGGCAACGGTGCATACTCAGGGAGAACACTTCTTGATAATTTAGTGAGAGATCATCTTATAATGCTACCGTCAATCAAAGCAAGATAAGATGCATAAAAAGATAAACATCACATGCAATCAATATAAGTGATATGATATGGCCATCATCATCTTGTGCTTGTGATCTCCATCTCCGAAGCACCGTCATGATCACCATCGTCACCGGCGCGACACCTTGATCTCCATCGTAGCATCGTTGTCGTCTCGCCAATCTTTATGCTTCCACGACTATCACTACCGTTTAGTAATAAAGTAAAGCATTACATCGCGATTGCATTGCATACAATAAAGCGACAACCATATGGCTCCTGCCAGTTGCCGATAACTCGGTTACAAAACATGATCATCTCATACAATAAAATTCAGCATCATGCCTTGACCATATCACATCACAACATGCCCTGCAAAAACAAGTTAGACGTCCTCTACTTTGTTGTTGCATGTTTTACGTGGCTGCTACGGGCTTAAGTAAGAACCAATCTCACCTACGCATCAAAACCACAACGATAGTTTGTCAAATAGACTCCGTTTTAACCTTCGCAAGGACCGGGCGTAGCCATACTTGGTTCAACTAAAGTTGGAGAGGCAGTCGCCCGCAAGCCATCTCTGTGCAAAGCACGTCGAGGGAACCGGTCTCGCGTAAGCGTACGCGTAAGGTTGGTCCGGGTCGTCTCGTCCAACAATACCGCCGAACCAAAGTATGACATGCTGGTAGGCAGTATGACTTGTATCGTCCACAACTCACTTGTGTTCTACTCGTGCATATAACATCAACATCAATAACCTAGGCTCGGATGCCACTGTTGGGTTTCGTAGTAATTTCAAAAATTTCCTACGCACACGCAAGATCATGTGATGCATAGCAACGAGGGGAGAGTATTGTCTACGTACCCAACGCAGACCGACTGCGGAAGCGATGACACGACGTAGAGGAAGTAGTCGTACGTCTTCACGATCCAACCGATCAAGCACCGAAACTACGGCACCTCCGAGTTCGAGCACACGTTCAGCTCGATGACGATCCCCGGACTCCGATCCAGCAAAGTGTCGGGGAAGAGTTCCGTCAGCACGACGGCGTGGTGACGATCTTGATGAACTACAGCAGCAGGGCTTCGCCTAAACTCCGCTACAGTATTATCGAGGAATATGGTGGCAGGGGGCACCGCACACGGCTAAGGAATCGATCACGTGGATCAACTTGTGTCAACTTGTGTGTTTAGAGGTGCCCCTGCCTCCGTATATAAAGGAGGAGAGGAGGGG
The DNA here is from genome assembly GCF_018294505.1 of Triticum aestivum. Taxonomy (NCBI): domain Eukaryota; kingdom Viridiplantae; phylum Streptophyta; class Magnoliopsida; order Poales; family Poaceae; genus Triticum; species Triticum aestivum. The sequence continues at coordinate 113,711,922 of NC_057794.1, read as the reverse complement.
AGGCTGGCCGGCCAAGGGGGGAGGCGCAGGAGAGTCCTACTCCTCTGGGAGTAGGATTCCCCCTCCAATCCTAGTCCAACTAGGATTCCTCGGAGGGGAAAAGAGGAGGAGGGGGCCGGCCACCTCTCCTAGTCCTAATAGGACTAGGGGAAGGGGGGGCGCGCAGCCCATCTAGGGCAGCCCCTTCTCTTTTCCACTAAGGCCCACTATGGCCCAAATAGCTCCCGGGGGGTTCCGGTAACCCTCCCGGTATTCCGGTAAAATCCCGATTTCACCCGGAACACTTCCGATGTCCAAACATAGGCTTCCAATATATCAATCTTTACGTCTCGACCATTTCGAGACTCCTCGTCATGTCCGTGATCACATCCGGGACTCCGAACAACCTTCGGTACATCAAAATGCATAAACTCATAATATAACTGTCATCGTAACCTTAAGCGTGCGGACCCTACGGGTTCGAGAACAATGTAGACATGACCGAGACACGTCTCCGGTCAATAACCAATAGCGGGACCTGGATGCCCATATTGGCTCCTACATATTCTACGAAGATCTTTATCGGTCAGACCGCATAACAACATACGTTGTTCCCTTTGTCATCGGTATGTTACTTGCCCGAGATTCGATCGTCGGTATCCAATACCTAGTTCAATCTCGTTACCGGCAAGTCTCTTTACTCGTTCCGTAATACATCATCTCACAACTAACATATTAGTTGTAATGCTTGCAAGGCTTATGTGATGTGTATTACCGAGAGGGCCCAGAGATACCTCTCCGACAATCGGAGTGACAAATCCTAATCTCGAAATACGCCAACCCAACATCGACCATTGGAGACACCTGTAGTACTCCTTTATAATCACCCAGTTACGTTGTGACGTTTGGTAGTACCCAAAGTGTTCCTCCGGTAAACGGGAGTTGCATAATCTCATAGTCATAGGAACATGTATAAGTCATGAAGAAAGCAATAGCAACATACTAAACGATCGGGTGCTAAGCTAATGGAATGGGTCATGTCAATCAGATCATTCTACTAATGATGTGACCTCGTTAATCAAATAACAACTCATTGTTCATGGTTAGGAAACATAACCATCTTTGATTAACGAGCTAGTCAAGTAGAGGCATACTAGTGACACTTTGTTTGTCTATGTATTCACACATGTATCATGTTTCCGGTTAATACAATTCTAGCATGAATAATAAACATTTATCATGAAATAAGGAAATAAATAATAACTTTATTATTGCCTCTAGGGCATATTTCCTTCAGATTGCTCCTAGGTCACAGTCGGCGGCAGAAGGCATTATGGGTTCGATCGACCGAGCCCCATCGGCGCACCCATGGAGGAGGGTGTAAAGACCCTAACAGTATCACAACACTGATGTTGAAGACTTGAGTGCCTCGAAAATGTACGGCTGGCATCAAAAGATTTAAGTGGCGATAAACGGTCGAGCTGCCTCAACGGTCACTTGTTCACCACCATCAACAACAAGGAAACCAAGGATTTTTGGAGATGTAATGGACCTTGGCTCCCATGCCATAAATGTAACAAGCTCCTGCTTTTCATGCTATTGCCAGTGAAAATGACACAGAAGAGATTTCTCCTGAAGAAGATGCACAATCTGTAGTTCTCTCTTTCGAAGGGCAATTCATGGATGCTTCAGACAAGTGCATGAACATATCTGCACAGCCAATTTCAAGCAATACTTCTAAATCTAGTTTAGCAGTCAACATTTTGATTCGGGGAAGGAGTAACTCTTGTGGACACTGGTAGTACCAATACATTTATTGACCTTAAGTTTGCACTGAAGACCAATTGCCCCTTGATCAATACCCCAAAAAAGAAAGTGACAGTAGTTAGTGGGGGCTCACCTAATTTTAGAGCCTTTGCTCCCAACACTAACTTCTGGATTTGCAACGAGGAATTTCCAATGACCTCACAGTATTGGAATTGCAAGGGTATGATGTGGTCCTTAGTTGTGATTTCCTCAAGAAACACAACCCTCTCTCTATAGACTTTGATGTTAGGATTGTCACATTAAACAAGGACAGAAAGGAGTTTGTTACATTCCTAGATTGCACAACTACAGAGGCACCAACATTAATTTCTATAGAGAAATTAGATAAAATGTGCTCTAAAGGAGTAGTGGGTTTTTACCATGAGCACACAATTCATGACCACTTCAAGCGGTTATATGTGTACTTCCATGCAGCTTGCTCAAAAACCATAAGAGGACTTTTACAGGTTATGGAACAGTACAAAGACTTGTTCAAAGAACCAACTGAACTACCACCTCCTAGGGATTGTGATCATACCATTCCACTCAAGGACAACTCCACACCTCCCAATGTCAGACCATATAGAGTCCCTCATTTGCAAAAGAAAAGAAAAGAAATGGAACAACAAATAAAATTGTTGTTCTCCAGGCACATTACCGAACACAACATGAGCCCCTATGCATCATCTGCTATACTTGTTAGGAAGAAAGGAGGTACATGAATATTATGTATAGACTACAGAAAGTTAAATGCTTAGACTATTAAGAATAATTTTCCCATACCTGTAATAGAAAACCCGTCGGATGAATTGCATGGAGCAGCTATCTTTAGTAAACTTGACTTAAAATCAGGTTATCACCATATTAGAATGAAACCAGTGGACATACATAAAAATGCATTCAGAAGATATTTAGGGCTTTTTGAGGTCTTGGTTATGCCATTTGGTCTCACTAAGGCTCCTGCTACTTTCCAGGCCATAATGAACAAACTATTTGGCCCCTATTTAATACAATTTGTCTTGGTGTTCTTTGATGATATTTTGGTTTTCAGCAAGACACCTAAAGAGCACACGAAACACTTGACTTTAGTTATGGAGATCCTCAAGAAAAATAACTTGTTTTTGAACCACTCAAAGTGCACATTTGGCACATACACTGTGGAATATTTAGGCCATATTTTCCACTGAAAGAATATTCTGCCTCTACGAGACACGCATATTTTAAACATGGGCTTTGAAGGACCAACTATTTTGATATACTCTACAAGATAAGAGCTTTCATATATTCTTTATTTTTTGGATTATTACAACAGTTAGAAAATGCTCCAAGATGGTTCTGGATGATAATTGCAATTGACAAATGAGCATTAGTATATCCCATTAATTGTTGATTGCTGGATATAGGTGTTGAATAATTAGGCATTTTCCTGTTTAGTTTAATCCAGAAAAATAGTGGATAAAACATGAATAGCAATGTAGTGGTGAAACTAGCAGCAATTCGTTGAGGCTAGTCATGCAATCAAAATCATAAGCAAAATGCATCATATCCATGTCAAGCGCTACTAGCAATAAACCAAATGCTAGCCCTAACAATGAGGAAAAGATGGCATACGATGCAGTAGCAGAAGGTGTAGATGTCCCGACCGTCATGTCCGTGAAGAGGTCGTTGACGTCGGGGTAGAAGTCGTCGTTGGTGATGTCTCTGTTCGCAGAACAAGAATCCAACAGTCGCACAAGGACACTCCCCAAAAATCTAATCGCCACTCTCCTGTTGTTGAGGCATATCTCTCTCGATGTGGTTTTGGTGATTGATGACAACGTGTTTGTGGACTAATCGTGTGCTTTGAGCATTTCAGAGATTCATCCTTGGCACGAGACGATTTCTTCCCCTCGGAGTGTCATTCAAGACGGTGTAGCTCTTTCGTTTCTTTTTCGGTGGACTAGTTGCGTAGAGAGCACCGTACTATCAAGAGGGGGTCCGCTTTGGTTTTGCTTGGGTGGAATCAACACGTACACATCTGCTTCTCACCCTCCGAGCCCTTCCGCTTCTATGGAGAGATCTTCTCTCTTCTTGTGGGCTTTGTCTGGGTCCCAGCGGTAGTACCGTGGTACCCAGCGGTAGTACCGCTGAGGGGTCACAAGCGGCAGTACCGCTCCGCAGCGGCAGTACCGTCGGTGACTCCACATCAGTACTACCGCTGGCTTGCCAGGTCCCTACCGCGTCGATTCGAGGGGTCTTCTTCTGTGTCGGATTGTGCGGTACCTCGCTGCGGTAGTACCGCCCTTCCTCCGCGGCAGTACCGCCCGGTTCCCTCTTTCCCTTTACCCTTTTGTTCTGCGCGGCAGTACCGCCGAAGGAAGCGGTAGTACCGCTTAGCCCATCGGTAGTACCGCTATCTCCCGCGGTAGTACTGCCCTCTGCGGGGCTGTTTAGTGGGGCAACGGTTGGATTGTTGCCCCCACTATAAAAGGGGTCCCCTTCTTCCCCGTTGACTTACCTCTTCCCCCTCAAGCTCCATTAATGCTCCAAGCTCCATTTTTGCCCGATCTATCTCTCTAGCCAATCAAACTTGATTTGCTCGGGAGTGGTTGAGAAGGCCCCGATCTACACTTCCACCAAGAGATTTTCGATTCCCCCACCTATCCCTAGCAGATCTTGTTACTCTTGGGTGTTTGAGCACCCTAGACGGTTGAGGTCACCACGGTGCCATAGTCCATTGTGGTGAAGCTTCGTGGTATTGTTGGGAGCCTTCGATTAAGTTGTGGAGATTGCCCCAACCTTGTCTGTAAAGGTCCGGTTGCCGCCTTCAAGGGCACCAATAGTGGAATCACGGCATCTCGCATTGCGTGAGGGCGTGAGGAGAATACAGTGGCCCTAGTGGCTTCTTGGGGAGCATTGTGCCTCCACACCGCTCTAACGGAGACGTACTTGTTGGGGAACGTAGTAATTTCAAAAAAATTCCTACGCACACGCAAGATCATGGTGATGCATAGCAACAAGGGGAGAGTGTGATCTACGTACCCTTGTAGACCGACAGCGGAAGCGTTATGACAACGCGGTTGATGTAGTCGTACGTCTTCACGGTCCGACCGATCAAGCACTGAAACTACGGCACCTCCGAGTTCTAGCACACGTTCAGCTCGATGATGATCCCTGGACTCCGATCCAGCAAAGTGTCGGGGAAGAGTTCCGTCAGCATGACGGCGTGGTGACGATCTTGATGTACTACCGTCGCAGGATTTCGCCTAAGCACCGCTACAATATTATCGAGGATTATGGTGGAAGGGGGCACTGCACACGGCTAAGAATATGATCACGTGGATCAACTTGTGTGTCTAGGGGTGCCCCTGCACCCGTATATAAAGGAGCAAGGGGAGGAGGCCAGCCGGCCCCTATGGCGCGCCAAGGAGGAGTCCTCCTCCTAGTAGGAGTAGGACTCCTACTAGGAGGGGGAAAGAAGTGGGGAGGGAGAAAAAAAGGGGGGCGCCGCCCCCCCTCTCCTAGTCCAATTCGGACCAGGGGGAGGAGGCGCGCGGCCCACCTTTGGCTGCCCCTCTCTCTCTCCACTAAGGCCCATATGGCCCATTACTTCTCCCGGGGGGGTTCCGGTAACCCTCCGGCTCTCCGGTTTTCTCCGAAATCACCCGGAACACTTCCGGTGTCCGAATATAGCCGTCCAATATATCAATCTTTATGTCTCGACCATTTCGAGACTCCTCGTCATGTCCGTGATCACATCCGGGACTCCGAGCTAACTTCGGTACATCAAAACTCATAAACTCATAATATAACTATCATCGAAACCTTAAGCGTGCGGACCCTACAAGTTCGAGAACAATGTAGACATGACCGAGACACGTCTCCGGTCAATAACCAATAGCAGAACCTGGATGCTCATATTGGCTCCTACATATTCTACGAAGATCTTTATCGGTCAGACCGCATAACAACATACGTTGTTCCCTTTGTCATCGGTATGTTACTTGCCCGAGATTCGATCGTCGGTATCTCAATACCTAGTTCAATCTCGTTACCGGCAAGTCTCTTTACTCGTTTCGTAATACATCATCTTGCAACTAACTCATTAGTTGCAATGCTTGCAAGGCTTATGTGATGTGCATTACCGAGAGGGCCGAGAGATACCTCTCCGACAATCGGAGTGACAAATCCTAATATCGAAATACGCCAACCCAACATCTACCTTTGGAGACACCTGTAGAGCTCCTTTATAATCACCCAGTTACGTTGTGACGTTTGGTAGCACACAAAGTGTTCCTCCGGAAAACGGGAGTTGCATAATCTCAGTCATAGGAACATGTATAAGTCATGAAGAAAGCAATAGCAACATACTAAATGATCGGGTGCTAAGCTAATGGAATGGGTCATGTCAATCACATCATTCTCCTAATAATGTGATCCCGTTAATCAAATGACAACACATGTCTATGGTTAGGAAACATAACCATCTTTGATTAATGAGCTAGTCAAGTAGAGGCATACTAGTGACGTTTGGTTTGTCTATGTATTCACACAAGTATTATGTTTCCGGATAATACAATTCTAGCATGAATAATAAACATTTATCATGATATAAGGAAATAAAATAATAACATTATTATTGCCTCTAGAGCATATTTCCTTCAGTCTCCCACTTGCACTAGAGTCAATAATCTAGATTACACAGTAATGATTCTAACACCCATGGAGCTTTGGTGCTGATCATGTTTTGCTCGTGGAAGAGGCTTAGTCAACGGGTCTGCTACATTCAGATCTGTATGTATCTTGCAAATCTCTATGTCTCCCACCTGGACTAGATCTCGGATGGAATTGAAGCGTCTCTTGATGTGCTTGGTTCTCTTGTGAAATCTGGATTCCTTTGCCAAGGCAATTGCACCAGTATTGTCACAAAAGATTTTCATTGGACCCGATGCACTAGGTATTACACCTAGATCGGATATGAACTCCTTCATCCAGACTCCTTCGTTTGCTGCTTCCGAAGCAGCTATGTACTCCGCTTCACATGTAGATCCCGCCACAACGCTTTGTTTAGAACTGCACCAACTGACAGCTCCACCGTTTAATGTAAACACGTATCTGGTTTGCGATTTAGAATCGTTCGGATCAGTGTCAAAGCTTGCATCAACGTAACCATTTACGATGAGCTCTTTGTCACCTCCATATATGAGAAACATATTGTTGGTGTCAAAACCGGCGGATCTCGGGTAGGGGGTCCCGAACTGTGCGTCTAGGCCGGATGGTAACAGGAGGCAGGGAACACTTTGTTTTACCTAGGTTCGGGCCCTCTCGATGGAGGTAATACCCTACTCCTGCTTGATTAATATTGATGATATGGGTAGTACAAGAGTAGATCTACCACGAGATCAAGGAGGCTAAACCCTAGAAGCTAGCCTATGGTATGATTGTTGTGTATGGAGTTGATTATGTCCTACGGACTACAACCCTCCGGTTTATATAGGCACCGGATAGGGTTAGGGCTACACAGAGTCGGTTACAATGGTAGGAGATCTTGAATATCCGCATCGCCAAGCTTGCCTTCCACGCCAAGGAAAGTCCCATCCGGACACGGGACGAAGTCTTCAATCTTGTATCTTCATAGTCCAGGAGTCCGGCTAAAGGTATAGTCCGGCTACCCGAACACCCCCTAATCCAGGACTCCCTCAGTAGCCCCTGAACCAGGCTTCAATGACGACGAGTCCGGCACGCAAATTGTCTTCGGCATTGCAAGGTGGGTTCCTCCTCCAAGTCCTTCATAGAAGATTGTAATCACCAAGAGTAGTGTCCGGTTCTGCAAAATAAGCTTCCACATAGTGCCATAGAGAGAATAATATTAACACAAATCAAATCTGCTGACGTATTCTGTAGTGCGCCATCACACTACAGCCAAGTCCTTTACTCGAATCGTTTTTACTTTTCCACCTCAGCATGTTTTGCGAGGCGGTTTCCTTGGCACGTCTTGTCAAAGCAGAGATTGTGTGCCCCCCTTTTACGGGATTCTCATCAATACGGACATGGGTAACCCAATCGTGCCCGTTAGCATGTTTTCTTGATTAAAGGCGAGTCCCAAATGGTTACGGGGAGGGCTCCTGGTATTCAACCTCTTATAAAGAGACCAAGGCCTTACTCCTTTCTCCAATATCAAAACGAGTTCGCCCATCGCCTCGAGTTCCAACACCCCCTAGGCTCTAGATTCCAGGCGCTTCGGACCTTCGACAATGTCCGGTTCCGACCTTCAAGGCCGATGGATGCCCTCCTCCGTCACGGAGGAGGACGTGCTAAAGTTGAGAGAGGCTAAGTTCCTGACCGCCGAAATTCCGCATAGGTTGCCTGCTCAAAGGCAGGCTATTCCCAGTCCCTAGCCCGGTGAGAGCGTAGTGTTCATGTCTCACTTCCTTTGGGGGTTAGGCTTCCCGATGGATCCCTTCATGAGGGGGCTGCTGTTTTATTACGGGCTGGAATTTCATGACTTAGCCCCGGAGTCCATCCTCCACATTTCCTCATTCATCGTCGTGTGTGAAGCGTTCCTCCTTGTTACTCCTCACTTCGGATTATGGCTCAAGACTTTCGGAGTGGAGCCGAAGATGACCGAGGGACGGCATGAAGAGTGCGGAGGTGCTGTCATCAGTAAGAATGCCGATGCTCCATGGCCCGAGGGCTCCTTTCAAGAGGAGCTCGGCTTGTGGCAACGAGAGTGGTTCTACATCACCGCTCCCAGGAGCGCCAAATGGGTGGCGCCTCCTGCCTTTCGCTCGGGTCCCCCACCACGGCTAGCGTCATGGGTCAACAAAGGATTAGATTGGGGGTTATCCAAAGACGTGCCCCTGTTGCAGGGCCGCATTAGGGATCTCTTAGAAGGAAACCTCAACCTGGTCAAGGTGACGCAGGTCATGCTGATTTGCCGAATATTGCCCAGCAAACGTCGCCCCCTTCACCTATGGGAGTTTAATCCAGAGGGACCGCGAGCTCTCCAGAACTTTATGGGCGCAACGCCCGCGGAGATGTATAGACTGTTCTTCGGATCACAAGAGATGTGTCCGGATTTAACTGAGGATGCAGGTCTAAGCCGCAATCGCCCGGATACTCAAGTAAGCAACCTTGTGCCCGGACCTTCTATCCGTATAATTGTCATAAACTTGCCCCTAAAAGAGTCGTCCTTTTAAACAGGAGTGGATAGCGAAGGCAAAGCTGATCAGGTGTCCGGCCCCCCTTCCTGAAACCAGGCCGGATCCCGTGCTGGTCAGGATGCTGGAGATAATGCCTTTGGAGGGGGAGGACAAGGAAGCTATGGCCTCCTCGAAGGAGGCTGCTCCGAAGGGAGGAACCGACAATTCCTCTCCTAAGGGGAAGAAGAGAGCCGCCTCTGACGACCCGGAAACCATGGTCTCGAAACGCGGGAGAAAATCCTCGTCAGAGGGTCCGGCGCCGGGGAGTTCCTCGGCCGAACTATGCCCTCAAGGGGATCAGCCGTCCAGCGAGCCGTAAGTGGAGAAAAGATTTTCCTTTTGAGGGATGAGGGAAATCCTTGATTTATATCTGAGAAGATTAACCGAAATTTTACCTTGTAGCTCGAACCTCAGCCCTTCTCAGCAGAGCTCGTCTTTGGGGGATCTTCTTCTGGAGATGATGGAGAGCGGGACGCCTCCCCCTGCCGTACCGCCTAGCGAGGCGGGCGACCCTGAGGTGTCGTCGCAGAGGGTTTCTCCAAATCCGGCAGGGGCGGAAGATAGCTATGTGGCCCCCAAGGCTCTCCGCGTCCGGCCTTCGAAGGAGGCCATAGGACAAGTCTGGCAACGCCTGGTGCTCGGCCGGAGGAGCTAAAGATTCTGCTGGGGTGAGCTTCTATCTCAGAGGAGCACCGCGCATTGATGGGCACGGTGATTGAAAGGATTTCGTCCGCAGAAAGCGGATTGTATGAGGCCGTCAAAAGTTTACTGACGGGTTTCGAGGTACATTAGATAATGTATACTTTTGTCAGTTGCGCATGAATAAGATGCGCCCTGTGTAGATAGTAGCCCCTGAGACTCTGCGCGTCGTCAAGAAATGACGGCATGCGGAGGATCATAATCCCAGGTCTAAGATGTCGCCTTTGAATATAGGCGGCAGGGTGTCCGGAATCGAGCCGAACTGATGATTTTGCCGAACTAAAGCGGCAACTGGACGTGGCAGATGTTGACATCACGCTTGTTAATAAGCGGCTTGATGAGGCTCAAGGTATGTAATTCCTTGGGCGGCATCAGGTAAGAACAGTTTTATGCCTGTGTCTTACGATGTATGTGCTTGACAAAGATGGAGCGGCCGCCGTGGAGAGTCTTAGGGCATAACTTGCCCGAGCTAAAGAACAAGCCAGCGAGAGTGATGCGGCCACCAGGAAAGCCCTTGAAGAGCTGAGAGCCGAACAGGCTGCTTATTGCCGAAGCAAGGAAGAGATGGCCGAGATGGCCGAAAAGTTAAATAGCGCTACAGACCATTGTAGACTTCTTGAAAAAGAAGACCAGGCGAAATAGACGGACTTAGAGAAGGCCGTTGCCGATGCCAAGGACGCGCGCTCTGTGATGAGAGCTGCGAAGGAGGAGCTGCGTCAGGCCGAACAGATTGCGGCTGGAAAGCCCTTTATGCTGCAAAGGAAATTTTGCGACCCGAAGTTTGCTCCGTTGGACCGGATGTGGAGTGTGGAGGATACCTATCTGGATTTGGCAGCGAGTGCTGCTGATGCGACCAAACACTTTCGAGATCAGAAAGATCGCGAAGTGGAAAGGCTTTTTTGGTCACAGTTTCACAATCCAGAGCGTCCACTGGCAGTGGATGATCGTTTGGCTCAATGGGCCAAACTGAATAGGTTGTCTGGACTCGCCATGAAGTACGTCGTGGGTCACCTGTGGCCGGGGAGATCGGAGCTGAAGAGTTATTTCAGCTTAGTGCAGCAATTCCTTGACGCGGTGCCGCGTATAAATGCAATGAAGAGGTCAGCATGCGTAGAGGGCGCTAGGATGGCTCTTGCCTGTGTTAAGACATACTGGGCAGAGATGGAGACCACCGTTGTTGCGTCCCGAGATTCGGACAAAAGCCGAGTACCTTCCGAGCGCTATTTTCAGGAAGTTCTTGAAGGCGCTCGTGTAATAGAGACGCAGTGCCCGAAAGATGCTATGTTATGATAGCATATGTAATTATAAAGTAATATTTTGATAAACTGTAGTGGCCTTTTTTATACTTGTGCCTTCAAGTATTGTGAACACCTTCTATGCGGCCGTTTTAAGATATATATATATATATATATATATATATATATATATATATATATATATATATATATATATATATATATAGAATCTGAAAGATGGCAGTCGTTGGCTTCAGCCCCCACGCACATAGTGCGGGGGTGCTCGCAGAAGACGCATTTTCACACTTAACCCAACGTCTTGGTCCTACAAAGGAGGTGATAGCGCAGCGGGCCAGGCAACCGGACTATAATGCTTTAACACTTTCACTTAGCCATAGGAGTTTGTCAGTGAGACTATTTAGGTAGCTCCTTGGTGGCAACTGCGCTTGTCCGAGTTCGGGGCGCGTATGTGCCTGACCGGGAAGCGGCCCTTCGTTAAAGCGGAGGAATCCGATACATTCCGATAGGTCATCGAGTGGCTGACCACTCTCACGCTACATCATGACAGTCAATTTTCGGCTTTCTCTACTGAGGTGCTCGCCCTGGCCGAACCGGGGGCACAATCGCAGTAGTTCTCCTGGTGCTACCTTAGCCGATAGAGCAGAGCGTAAGGTAGCCGAACTCAGGAGCTGGGCAACCCAACATTTGACCAAAGACATGATTCGGAGCTGATGCATATAATGCCAAAACTCGCGACGCCGAACACTCCCTAAGGTGTTCGGTCTTTATGAGTGTGGGCGAAACAACACTCTTTATTTAAAAAAGCCCCTAGTGTCCAGGTACGTGCAAAAATTATGACGTGGCCACATGCCAAGATGCCAGCCTCCTCCTTGGTTATATAGAAAGAAAAAACCAGGGGATGTGTAGCAACAAGAGACAGTAAAAAAGGTACGCAGGGTCTTAATCTAAAAAGAATCCTTTAGGACGGGTCCCTACTGCATGTCTACGCCTGTGTCTCCGTTGTGCCGTATCCTGGACGGGCGCCGCACGACGTTCATCTGTAAAAGAGAGGAACTGAGTTGAAAAACGGGTCGTGCTGAAAAAGTTTAAAATAAGCAAAGTATAAAGTAAGATATATAAGATTGAGCTTTATTGTCTCTTATGCGTGGAGCCCCTAGTGCGGGGGTATATGGCTTCTGGGCCTGCATCAATGATGATTTTGCACCAAACTCGTCTATCCGCGTTCGTGGTCTTGAATGACCTATTTCGAAGTTTTTTGGCCGGTGAGGCCTATTTTGCTGTGGGGCTGTTAAAGCGGCCGCACTGTCCTCCGCTTGGGGAGGTGCACTTTAGTGCTTCCCCTTCAAAGAGATGATGCCTCGTGGACCGGGCATCTTAAGTGTAAGAGATGCATAATGCGGTATTGCGTTAAAGCGAGCGAAAGCTTCGCGTCCCAGTAGTGCTTGATAGCGACTTGAGAACGGGACGATATGGAAGGTCAGTTTTTCACGGCGGAGGTTATCGGCAGAGCCGAATGTGACTGTGAGCCGGAGAAAACCCGTACAATGGGTGTCCGGACCAGGTATTATCCCTTGAAAGGAGGTTTTGCTGCGGTGGATTCTTGCTGGGTTTATCCCCATGTGCTGGATTATATCCTGATATATCAGGTTGAGTCCACTGCCACCGTCCATAAGGACATTTGAAAACTAGAGTCCGCCAATTATTGGATCGAGTATCAAGGCAGTCCAGCCTACATTCTTGATATTCCTAGAATAATCTAGCTGATCGAAGGTGATCGGTTTTGACAACCAGTGGCAGGATCCTTTGGGGATGGGCCATGTGGTGCGTACCTTTACGGGCACCACACGTTTTGTTATGTGAAGTGAGTTCACTGTTTTTACTTCTTGTGGGAAGTTCTTTTGTTTCCTGGTGCTCTGCTTTTGGGGTTCGTCCTCGTCTTCGCTTGGTGTGTCGAGCCCCTTATGTTCGGCATTGAGTCTGCCGGATTGTTTGAAGACCCAACAGTCTCTGTGGGTATGGTTAGCAGGCTTCCCGGGAGTACTGTGTATCTGACATATCCTGTCCAGGATTTTATTTAGGTTGGATGGATCGTCCCTGTTATCCTGGGGGGCAATTTTTCCTGATTTTGTCGTGAGCCTTTGAATCCGGCATTGACTGTCGTGCTCTTCGGACTTTTGTCCTTAGTCCAGCGACGGTCCTTGTTGCGTCGCGGTTTTCCGTTTCCATCCCTAGTTTCAGATGTACTTGGGTCGCTGGTGCTGCACCTTGCTAACCAGCTGTCCTCCCCTGCACAAAAGCGGGTCATGAGGCTTGTTAGTGTGGCCATTGTTCTTGGCTTTTCTTGGCCGAGGTGTCTGGCGAGCCATTCGTCTCGGACGTTATGCCTGAAAGCTGCTAAGGCTTCGGCGTCCGAACAGTCGACTATCTGATTCTTTTTAGTGAGGAATCTATTCCAGAACTGCCGAGCTGATTCTCCGGGTTGTTGAGTTATGTGACTAAGATCGTCTGCATCCGGAGGGCGGACATAGGTCCCTTGAAAGTTTGCTCAGAAAGCATCCTCGAGCTCTTCCCAGCTTCCAACTGTGTTTTCGGGAAGGCTTTTAAGCCAATGCCGGGATGGCCCTTTAAGCTTAAGGGGTAAATATTTTATGGCATGGAGATCATCTCCTCTAGCCATGTGTATGTGGAGGATATAATCCTCGATCCAAACTCCAGGGTCTCTTGTTCCATCATATGCCTCTATGTTTACGGGTTTGAATCCCTCTGGAAATTCATGGTCCAGGACCTCATCGGTGAAACATAGGGGGTGTGCGGCGCCCCTGTATTTGGGTGTGCCGGATTCTGATGATGTCTTCATAGCGTTGCTTACGAGAGCTTGCTTTCTTGGCCCATAAATGGACCTGACTGGGCCATGATGCGAATCCTTAATTGGGTCGCATGCCGATTTAGGTGCGGCGCCGCTTGCCGCTTTATGGGGTCGTCTATCCGACCGTGTGGCTTTCTCATTTTTTGAATGCGAGGGCTCTTGGGCCTCTTCATCGAATTCAGGCAGTAGCTTTCTTTTCGGATAGCTTTTAGTGCGGCGACTGTCGCCGTACTTATCTGCGGTATTGATTACTTTGCTCCATCTAATCCGGAGTGCATCTTCCACTGTTTTTAGCTTCCTCTTCTGCTTTTTTAGGCCGCGTGCAGTTGCAACGAGCCTCTCATGGAGATTCTTCTGCTCCATAGGTTTATCCGGCGTGAGGTCGTCCGAATTGTCGTTTTCGCCGGAGGCGGGATGTTCGGTTTCTCTATCCGTGTTGCCCTGTTCGGACGGTTGCTCTAAGGCCTGCTCGTCATCCACCGGCTCGTCCTGCTCTATGGCTGGGTTTTTGTCGAGGCGGGGCTTGGGTCGGCGTTTACGCCGACGCTTTGATTGTTTTTTGGGGGGTTGATCTCCCGTCCCATCCCCTTTTTCCTTGTTGTCGCTTCCTTTAGGGGTATCCACCATGTACACATCGTGAGATGAGGTGGCTGTCCAATGCCCTGTGGGCGTTGGTTCGTAGGTATCTCCTGCATCGTCATCCATGCTGTCGATGTCTCCGGAGTCGAAGTTGAGAACGTCGCTTAAATTGTCGACCGTGGCTACCAAGTGGGTGGTGGGTGGGCTTTGAATTTCTTCGTCGTCCGTATCCCATCCTCGCTGACCGTAGTCCGGCCAGGGCTCTCCTGATAAAGAGAGAGACTTAAGAGAATTCAGGATGTCGCCAAAAGGCGAATGCTGAAAGATGTCTGTGGCGGTGAACTCCATCGTCGGCGCCCAATCGGATTCGATTGGCAGGGGCGCGGGGGGTTCGGAGTCCGGGGTGGAGTCCGGACCCTTGGAGTCGCGGGTTGTGCAGAGTGCGGGGCTAGCGTTCGGCTCGATCGCTCTTGGGATCGCAGCCCCTGAGTTGACGTCCAACCGCTCATCCTCGATTGGCGCAGTAGGCTCCGAATCAATGGTCAGAACCGGTGCGTGTGCGGCCTCCAAAGCGCTGTTCGGCGGCAGAGCTATATCATGCCCATCGAGACAGTGCGGCGCGCTTGGCTGTGGCTTGAATCCGTCAAAGATCAAGTCCCCGCGGATGTCAGCCATGTAGTTTAGGCTTCCAAACCTGACCTGATGGCCAGGGGTGTAACTTTCGATCTGCTCAAGGTGGCCAAGCGAATTGGCCCGCAGTGCGAAGCCGCCGAAGACGAAGATCTATCCGGGGAGAAAAGTCTCGCCCTGGACCGCGTTGTTGTTGATGATCAAAGGAGCCATCGGGCCTAAAGGCGACGACACAGAGGAACTCTCAATGAAAGCACCAATGTCGGTGTCAAAACCGGCGGATCTCGGGTAGGGTGTCCCGAACTGTGCGTCTAGGCCGGATGGTAACAGGAGGCAGGGAACACTTTGTTTTACCCAGGTTCGGGCCCTCTCGATGGAGGTAATACCCTACTCCTGCTTGATTAATATTGATGATATGGGTAGTACAAGAGTAGATCTACCACGAGATCAAGGAGGCTAAACCCTAGAAGCTAGCCTATGGTATGATTGTTGTGTATGGAGTTGATTCTGTCCTACGGACTACAACCCTCCGGTTTATATAGGCACCGGATAGGGTTAGGGCTACACAGAGTCGGTTACAATGGTAGGAGATCTTGAATATCCGCATCGCCAAGCTTGCCTTCCACGCCAAGGAAAGTCCCATCCGGACACGGGATGAAGTCTTCAATCTTGTATCTTCATAGTCCAGGAGTCCGGCTGAAGGTATAGTCTGGCTACCCGAACACCCCCTAATCCAGGACTCCCTCACATATCCTTGGTCCTTTTCAGGTATTTCAGGATGTTCTTGACCGCTGTCCAGTGATCCACTCCTGGATTACTTTGGTACCTCCCTGCTAGACTTATAGCTAGACACACATTAGATCTGGTACACAACATTGCATACATGATAGAGCCTATGGCTGAAGCATAGGGAACATCTTTCATTTTCTCTCTATCTTTCGCACCTTGTAACACAGGCAAGAATCCTTTCTTTGCTTGATCCATTTTGAACTTTTTCAAAACTTTGTCAAGGTATGTGCTTTGTGAAAGTCCAATTAAGCGTCTCGATCTGTCTCTATAGATCTTGATGCCCAATATGTAGGCAGCTTCACCGAGGTCTTTCATTGAATTTTTTTTTCATGTATCCTTTTATGCTATCCAGAAATTCTATATCATTTCTGATTAGTAATATGTCATCTACATATAATATCAGAAATGCTAAAGAGCTCCCACTCACTTTCTTGTAAATACAGGCTTCTCCAAAAGTCTGTATAAAACCAAATGCTTTGATCACACTATCAAAGCATTTATTCCAACTCCGAGTGGCTTGCACCAGTCCATAAATGGATCGCTGGAGCTTGCACACTTTGTTAGCTCCCTTTGGATCGACAAAACCTTCCGGCTGCATCATATACAACTCTTCTTGCAGAAATCCATTCAGGAATGCAGTTTTGACATCCATTTGCCAAATTTCATAATCATAAAATGCGGCAATTGCTAACATGATTCGGACAGACTTAAGCATCGCTACGGGTGAGAAGGTCTCGTCGTAGTCAATCCCTTGAACTTGCCGAAAACCTTTTGCGACAAGTCGAGCTTTGTAGACAATAACATTACCGTCAACGTCAGTCTTCTTCTTGAAGATCCATTTATTCTCAATCGCTTGCCGATCATTGGGCAAGTCAACCAAAGTCCATACTTTGTTCTCATACATGGATCCCATCTCAGATTTCATGGCTTCAAGCCATTTTGTGGAATCTGGGCTCACCATCGCTTCTTCATAGTTCATAGGTTCATCATGATCTAGTAGCATGACTTTCAGAACAGGATTATCGTACCACTCTGGCGCGGATCTTACTCTGGTTGATCTATGAGGTTTAGTAGTATCTTGTTCTGAAGTTTCATGATCATTATCATTAGCTTCCTCACTAATTGGTGTAGGTGTCACAGAAACTGGTTTCTGTGATGTACTACTTTCCAATAAGGGAGCAGGTACAGTTACCTCGTCAAGTTCTACTTTCCTCCCACTCACTTCTTTCAAGAGAAACTCCTTCTCTAGAAAGTTTCCGAATTTAGCAACAAAAGTCTTGCCTTCGGATCTGTGATAGAAGGTGTATCCAATAGTTTCCTTTGGATCTCCTATGAAGACACATTTCTCCGATTTGGGTTCGAGCTTATCAGGTTGAAGCTTTTTCACATAAGCATCGCAGCCCCAAACTTTCAGAAATGACAACTTTGGTTTCTTGCCAAACCACAGTTCATAAGGCGTCGTCTCAACGGATTTTGATGGTGCCCTATTTAACGTGAATGCGGCCGTCTCTAGAGCATATCCCCAAAACGATAGTGGTAAATCAGTAAGAGACATCATAGATCGCACCATATCTAGTAAAGTACGATTACGACGTTCGGACACACCATTACGCTGTGGTGTTCCGGGTGGCATGATTTGCGAAACTATTCCACATTGTTTCAAATGTACACCAAACTCATAACTCAAATATTCTCCTCCACGATCAGATCGTAGGAATTTTATTTTCTTGTTACGATGATTTTCAACTTCACTCTGAAATTCTTTGAACTTTTCAAACGTTTCAGACTCATGTTTCATTAAGTAGATATACCCATATCTGCTTAAGTCATCTGTGAAGCTGAGAAAATAACGATATCCGCCACGAGCCTCAACATTCATCGGACCACATACATCTGTATGTATGATTTCCAACAAATCTGTTGCTCTCTCCATAGTACCAGAGAACGGTGTTTTTGTCATCTTACCCATAAGGCATGGTTTGCAAGTACCAAGTGATTCATAATCAAGTGGTTCCAAAAGCCCATCAGTATGGAGTTTCTTCATGTGCTTTACACCGATATGACCCAAACGGCAGTGCCACAAATAAGTTGCACTATCATTATCAACTCTGCATCTTTTGGCTTCAACATTATGAATATGTGTGTCACTACTATCGAGATTTAATAAGAATAGACCACTCTTTAAGGGTGCATGACCATAAAAGATATTACTCATATAAATAGAACAATCATTATTCTCTGAATTAAATGAATAACCATCTCGCATCAAACAAGATCCAGACATAATGTTCATGCTTAACGCTGGCACCAAATAACAATTATTTAGGTCTAATACTAATCCCGAAGGTAGATGTAGAGGTAGCGTGCCGACTGCGATCACATCGACTTTGGAACCATTTCCCACGCGCATCGTCACCTCGTCCTTAGCCAATCTTCGCTTAATCCGTAGTCCCTGTTTCGAGTTGCAAATATTAGCAACAAAACCAGTATCAAATACCCAGGTGCTACTGCGAGCATTAGTAAGGTACACATCAATAACATGTATATCACATATACCTTTGTTCACCTTGCCATCCTTCTTATCCGCCAAATACTTGGGGCAGTTCCGCTTCCAGTGACCAGTCTGCTTGCAGTAAAAGTACTCAGTTTCAGGCTTAGGTCCAGGTTTGGGTTTCTTCTCTTGAGTAGCAACTTGCTTGCTGTTCTTTTTGAAGTTCCCCTTCTTCTTCCTTTGCCCTTTTTCTTGAAACTAGTGGTCTTGTTGACCATCAACACTTGATGCTCCTTCTTGATTTCTACCTCCGCAGCTTTCAGCATTGCGAAGAGCTCGGGAATAGTCTTATTCATCCCTTGCATATTATAGTTCATCACGAAGCTCTTGTAGCTTGGTGGTAGTGATTGGAGAATTCTATCAATGACGCAATCATCTGGAAGATTAACTCCCAATTGAATCAAGTGATTATTATACCCAGACATTTTGAGTATATGCTCACTGACAGAACTGTTCTCCTCCATCTTGCAGCTATAGAACTTATTGGAGACTTCATATCTCTCAATCCGGGCATTTGCTTGAAATATTAACTTCAACTCCTGGAACATCTCATATGCTCCATGACGTTCAAAACGTCGTTGAAGTCCCGATTCTAATCCGTAAAGCATGGCACACTGAACTATCGAGTAGTCATCAGCTTTGCCCTGCCAGACGTTCATAACATCTGGTGTTGCTCCAGCAGCAGGCCTGGCACCCAGCGGTGCTTCCAGGATGTAATTCTTCTGTGCAGCAATGAGGATAATCCTCAAGTTACGGACCCAGTCCGTGTAATTGCTACCATCATCTTTCAACTTTGCTTTCTCAAGGAACGCATTAAAATTCAACGGAACAACAGCATGGGCCATCTATCTACAATCAAACATAAACAAGCAAGATACTATCAGGTACTAAGTTCATGATAAATTTAGATTCAATTAATCATATTACTAAAGAACTCCCACTTAGATAGAAATCCCTCTAATCCTCTAAGTGATTACGTGATCCAAATCAACTAAACCATGTCCGATCATCACGTGAGATGGAGTAGTTTCATTGGTGAACATCGCTATGTTGATCATATCTACTATATGATTCACGCTCAACCTTTCGGTCTCTGTGTTCCGAGGCCATATCTGTATATGCTTGGCTCGTCAAGTATAACCTAAGTATTCTGCATGTGCAACTGTTTTGCACCCGTTGTATTTGAACGTAGAGCCTATCACACCCGATCATCACGTGGTGTCTCAGCACGAAGAACTTTCTCAACGGTGCATACTCAGGGAGAACACTTCTTGATAATTAGTGAGAGATCATCTTAAAATGCTACCGTCAATCAAAGCAAGATAAGATGCATAAAAGATAAACATCACATGCAATCAATATAAGTGATATGATATGGCCATCATCATCTTGTGCTTGTGATCTCCATCTTCGAAGCACCGTCATGATCACCATCGTCACCGGCGCGACACCTTGATCACCATCGTAGCATCATTGTCGTCTCGCCAATCTTATGCTTCCACGACTATCGCTACCGCTTAGTGATAAAGTAAAGCATTACAACACAATTGCATTGCATACAATAAAGCGACAACCATATGGCTCCTGCCAGTTGCCGATAACTTGGTTACAAAACATGATCATCTCATACAATAAAATTTAGCATCATGTCTTGACCATATCACATCACAACATGCCCTGCAAAAACAAGTTAGACGTCCTCTACTTTGTTGTTGCAAGTTTACGTGGCTGCTACGGGCTTAAGCAAGAACCAATCTTACCTACGCATCAAAATCACAACGATAGTTTGTCAAGTTGGTGCTGTTTTAACCTTCGCAAGGACCGGGCGTAGCCACACTCGGTTCAACTAAAGTTGGAGAAATTGTCACCCGCTAGCCACCTTTGTGCAAAGCACGTCGGGAGAACCGGTCTCGCGTAAGCGCACGCGTAATGTCGGTACGGGCCGCTTCGTCCAACAATACCGTCGAACCAAAGTATGACATGCTGGTAAGCAGTATGACTTATATCGCCCACAACTCACTTGTGTTCTACTCGTGCAAATAACATTAACACATAAAACCTAGGCTCGGATGCCACTGTTGGGGAACGTAGTAATTTCAAAAAAATTCCTACGCACACGCAAGATCATGGTGATGCATAGCAACGAGGGGAGAGTGTGATCTACGTACCCTTGTAGACCGACAGCGGAAGCATTATGACAACGCAGTTGATGTAGTCGTACGTGTTCACGGTCCGACCGATCAAGCGCCGAAACTACGGCACCTCCGAGTTCTAGCACACGTTCAGCTCGATGACGATCCCTGGACTCCGATCCAGCAAAGTGTCGGGGAAGAGTTCCGTCAGCACGACGGCGTGGTGACGATCTTGATGTACTACTGTCACAGGGCTTCGCCTAAGCACCGCTACAATATTATCGAGGATTATGGTGGAAGGGGGCACCGCACACGGCTAAGAATATGATCACATGGATCAACTTGTGTGTCTAGGGGTGCCCCCTGCCCCCGTATATAAAGGAGCAAGGGGAGGAGGCCGTCCGGCCCCTATGGCGCGCCAAGGAGGAGTCCTCCTCCTAGTAGGAGTAGGACTCCTACTAGGAGGGGGAAAGAAGTGGGGAGGGAGAAAAAAGGGGGGGCGCCGCCCCCCCTCTCCTAGTCCAATTCGGACCAGGGGGGAGGAGGCGCGCGGCCCACCTTTGGCTACCCCTCTCTCTCCACTAAGGCCCATATGGCCCATTACTTCTCCCGGGGGGGTTCCGGTAACCCTCCGGCTCTCCGGTTTTCTCCGAAATCACCCGGAACACTTCCGGTGTCCGAATATAGCCGCCCAATATATCAATCTTTATGTCTCGACCATTTTGAGACTCCTCGTCATGTCCGTGATCACATCCGGGACTCCGAACTAACTTCGGTACATCGAAACTCATAAACTCATAATATAACTGTCATCGAAACCTTAAGCGTGCGGACCCTACGGGTTCAAGAATAATGTAGACATGACCGAGACACGTCTCCGGTCAATAATCAATAGCAGAACCTGGATGCTCATATTGGCTCCTACATATTCTATGAAGATCTTTATCGGTCAGACCGCATAACAACATACGTTGTTCCCTTTGTCATCGGTATGTTACTTGCCCGAGATTCGATCGTCGGTATCTCAATACCTAGTTCAATCTCGTTACCGGCAAGTCTCTTTACTCGTTTCGTAATACATCATCTCGCAACTAACTCATTAGTTGCAATGCTTGCAAGGCTTATGTGATGTACATTACTGAGAGGGCCCAGAGATACCTCTCCGACAATCGGAGTGACAAATCCTAATCTCGAAATACGCCAACCCAACATGTACCTTTGGAGACACCTATAGAGCTCCTTTATAATCACCCAGTTACGTTGTGACGTTTGGTAGCACACAAAGTGTTCTCCGGCAAACGGGAGTTGCATAATCTCATAATCATAGGAACATGTATAAGTCATGAAGAAAGCAATAGCAACATACTAAACGATCGGGTGCTTAGCTAATGGAATGGGTCATGTCAATCACATCATTCTCCTAATAATGTGATCCCATTAATCAAATGACAACACATGTCTATGGTTAGGAAACATAACCATCTTTTATTAATGAGCTAGTCAAGTAGAGGCATACTAGTGACGTTTGGTTTGTCTATGTATTCACACAAGTACTATGTTTCCGGATAATACAATTCTAGCATGAATAATAAATATTTATAATGATATAAGGAAATAAAATAATAACATTATTATTGCCTCTAGGGCATATTTCCTTCAGTACTTCCCCTCAAAAGGAAGGAACTTCGGTAACACATCCTCGTATTCACCGGATCCACTCTTGGTTATATCTTACCTTTACTTTGCAAGCTCATTAGTGTTACTTCTCTTGCTTGCTTGTTTATTTGTTGTTGTTGCATCATATAGGTTGCTCACCTAGTTGCACATCTAGACAACCTACTTTGATGCAAAGTTTAATTCGGTAAAGAAAAGTAAAAAAATGTTAGTTGCCTATTCACCCCCCTCTAGTCAACCATATCGATCCTTTCAATTGGTATCAGAGCCTCGTCTTTTTACTAAGGACTTTGTCGTCCGAAGAGTATGGTTGATACCGTAGACGGTGTGGAGGAACACTCCGGTGTGAATCCGATCTCGTCTACGGGCGATGGGGGATCCTCGGTCTCTCGTGAGGAGTTCAATGTGGCCTTGGAGACATTGAAAACCTCCATGACGACCGAGGTTGAAAGCATGTTTACTAAATTCATTGAAGGGCTTAAACTATCCACCGCACTGTTGAAAGTGGGTGTTCCCACTGACAAGGTGACGGATGCTATCTCCGACAAGGGGGAAGCTAGTAGTGAAAAGGCTCCTTCTTCTAGTGGTAAAAATGGCACCGGAATCTTTGCTCATGTGGAACCTCCACTTGTTTATGGTGGACCGGTTCCTTCCACTCATTTGAATCATGCCGGTCCTCCCCCTAAGATTGTGAAAAATGAGGACTTTGATTCTTGGGTTTTTCGCTTTAAGCGTCATTTAAATCATGTGAACACTAATCTTTGGAGAATCATTGAAGAAGATTTCCATCCACACGATCCAAGCAACTTCACTCCTCGAGAAGCCGCGGATAATCAATTCAATGAGAATGCTCTCTTTATCATTCAAGATGCAATTCCACCTAAAGATCTACCTCACCTTCGGCCCTTCGCCTTGGCCAAAGATGCATGGCTGTGTGTTGTCTCTCTCTACCGGGGAAGCGCAAGTATTCAACGCTCCAACTATGAAGTAGTGCGAGATGAAGCCGATGAGTTTGCAATGAAAGAAGATGAAGAACCTCGTGAGCTTTATCAGAGAGTAACCAAGCTCGCGGTCTCACTTCGAGATCACGGGAGCAAGGACATGGATGACAATTGGATCAAGTGCAAATTCCTCAAGGCAATGATGCCTTACCACAAGGCCATGTCCTCCTTCATTTCTCAAAGGCCGGACTTCCACACTTTGAACTCAAGTGAAGTGTTGGATGAGTTTGTGGCGATGAACATCTTGGACAAGACCACTGACAATGCGGTGCTTCGTTCTCAAAGGGCAAAGAAGCCCAACCTTGCATTGAAGGCCAAGGTTTGCGTTGAAGAAGAAGAAGAGGAAAGCAACCCAGAAGATACAAAGTATGCCTATCATGAACACATGGCACTTGCTTCAAGGCAATTTTGGAGTAAGAAAAACTCAAGGCCAAACTTCAACAAGAACAACTCAAGTGGCACGAAGAGCAAGCAACGTGTAAGGACTTGCTACAATTGTGGCAATGTGAGTCATTTTGTTGCGGAGTGCCCGTATGAGAAGAGGGAAGACAATGGTGGCAAGCTCATTCGAAAGGACAAATCCAAGTCTTTCCCCAACAAGAGCAACTTCATCAAGAAAAACCCTCACAAGGCATTGGTGGTTCAAGAAGAGTACCATGAGGATGATGATGATGATGATGAAGATGGTGAGTCGGTTGCCCTGGCCTCCGTTGCCATTGCAAAAACTCCACGACTATCTCTCTTCGACTCACCCAATGAGAACATCACCGCCAAGTGCCTCATGGCTAAAGCCACCAACAAGGTAACTCCCAACATCAAAACTACCATCATTAATAATCCTTCCTTGATGGATTGTATTGATGAATGTGAGGGATCTAATGTGGAGGAAAATGAGTTTGAGTCCTTTATGGGTAAACTCAAGGGTAAATCCAAGAAGCATTTTGTTGCTCTTTTGGAACAACTTGGTGAAGCCAATGACGTGATCAAGTCTCATGAAGATACCATCTCCAAGATGGAGGGGCATAGTCATGACTATGCCGATGAGATTTCGGATCTTTCCAATGCTCTTGAGGAAGAGCGTGGTCTTCGTTTGGCTCTTGAGGAGTCACACAATGATGATCATGGTAAGTTAAAGAAAGATTTTGATCATGAGATTTACTTGACAAGGAAGAGCGTGGTTTCTCATGTGCTAAACTCCGAGAAGGCCAAACTTGGGGTTGATCTTGCTAGACTCAAAGAGGAGTTGATCTACTTGACAAGGCTCACAAGGTCTTGAAGGGTGCTCATGCTAGCCTCAAAGAGTCTCATGATCAACTCCAAGTAAAGCTAACCAAGGAGAAAGCCACCTTTCCTCGTATGATGTTAATTGATAATGCAAATGCTACTAACCCGTGTTGTGAGCATGTGCATCTTGTTGAGGAGAACGCTAAGCTAAAGGTGAAACTTGAGAAAGGTCTTGTGTCTTGCATACAAGGCGAGAAGAGCCTCAACGACCTCTTGACCAACCAAAAGGGAGTTGTGGCCAAGGAAGGGATTGGGTACGTGTCCAAGTCCAAGAACGAGAAGAAGAATGACAAGGCCAAACGACCTCCTCCTCTCAAGCAAACCTTTGTGAGGGAGGGTGAGGGTGCTACTAAGGAGAAGGAGAAAAACTCCATGAAGGGTAGTGATGCCAAGAAGGAAACCGCTCCCCTTCCCAACAAGGCCGGCGACTTTAACCCTTCTTATGTGTTGTGCCGCGCTAGAGATGGGCATGTTTATGCCAAATTTGTTGGTTCTCCTTATGAGTACATTGAATGGTCTATTTGGGTTCCTAAGACCCTTGTTACTAACATCAAAGGACCAATTACAAAATGGGTACTGAGGGAGTCCTGGATTAGGGGGTGTTCGGGTAGCCGGACTATACCTTCGGCCGGACTCCTAGACTATGAAGATACAAGATTGAAGACTTCGTCCCGTGTCCGGATGGGACTTTCCTTGGTGTGGAAGGCAAGCTTGGCGATGCGATATTCAAGATCTCCTACCATTGTAACCGACTCTGCGTAACCCTAACCCTATCCGGTGCCTATATAAACCGGAGGGTTGTAGTCCATAGGACAGAATCAACTCCATACACAACAATCATACCATAGGCTAGCTTCTAGGGTTTAGCCTCCTTGATCTCGTGGTAGATCTACTCTTGTACTACCCATATCATCAATATTAATCAAGCAGGAGTAGGGTATTACCTCCATCGAGAGGGCCCGAACCTGGGCAAAACAAAGTGTTCCCTGCCTCCTGTTACCATCCAGCCTAGACGCACAGTTCGGGACCCCCTACCCGAGATCCGCCGGTTTTGACACCAACATTGGTGCTTTCATTGAGGGTTCCCCTGTGTCGTCGCCTTTAGGCCCGATGGCTCCTTCGATCATCAACAACGACGCGGTCCAGGGTGAGACTTTTCTCCCCGGACAGATCTTCGTCTTCGGCGGCTTCGCACCGCGGGCCAATTCGCTTGGCCACCTTGAGCAGATCGAAAGCTACGCCCCTGGCCATCAGGTCAGGTTTGGAAGCCTAAACTACACAGCTGATATCCGCGGGGACTTGATCTTTGATGGATTCGAGCCACAGCCAAGCGCGCCGCACTGTCTCGATGGGCATGATATAGCTTTGCCGCCGAACAACGCTTTTGAGGCCGCACACACACCGGTTCTGACCATTGATTCGGAGCCTACTGCGCCAATCGAGGATGAGCGGTTGGACGTCACCTCAGGGGATGCGATCCCAAAAGTGATCGAGCCGAACGCCAGCCCCGCACTCTGCACAACCCGTGACTCCAAGGATCCGGACTCCACCCCGGACTCCGAACCCCCCGCGCCCATGCCAATCGAATCCGATTGGGCGCCGATAATGGAGTTCACCGCCACAGACATCTTTCAGCATTCGCCTTTTGGCGACATCTTGAATTCTCTTAAGTCTATCTCTTTATCAGGAGAGCCCTGGCTGGACTACGGTCAGCGAGGGTGGGATACGGACGGTGAGGAAATTCAAAGCCCACCCACCACCCACTTTGTATCCACTGTCGACGATTTAACCGACATGCTTGACTTCGGCTCCGAAGACATCGACGGCATGGACGACGATATAGGAGACGAACAGGAACCGGCACCTGTAGGGCGCTGGAAGGCCACCTCGTCATATGACATATATATGGTGGACACTCCAAAAGATGGAGATGGCGATGGAACAGTGGGGGATGACGCCCCCAAGAAACAGCCAAAGCGCCGGCGTCAGCGGTGCCGCTTTAAATCCCGCCAAAGCAAAAACGGTGATTCCGGCACGGGAGATAATACTACCCCAGATAGCGCCGAAGAACACCCACCCCAGCAAGATTCGGCATAGGAAGATGGAGAAGCCAGCCCTCATAAGAGAGCGGCAGACCGAGAGGTCGAGGATGATAACTATACGCCTCCCTCCGAAGACGAGGCAAGCCTCGATGACGACGAATTCGTCATACCATCAGACCCCGCCGAACAAGAGCGTCTCAAACGCAGGCTTTTAGCCACGGCAAGCAGCCTCAAGAAAAAGCAGCAACAGCTTAAAGCTGCCCAAGATTTGCTAGCTGACAGATGGACTGAAGTCCTTGCGGCCGAAGAGTATGAACTCGAACGCCCCTCCAAGAGTTACCCAAAGCGCAGGCCGCTACCCCGATCAGAGGAGGAAGCACCTACATCACCAGCGCATGACATGGCAGACCGGCCACCTCGCGGCCGTGACAGAGAGGCCTCTCGGCCCTCCACCCAAGCCATGCCCCGACGCCACTCAATTAAGGCACGGGAAAATGCACCCGACCTGCGAGACATACTAGAGGATAAAGCAAAACAAACAAGATCGATCTACGGATCGCGCAGGCGCCCTACGGCATGTGACAATGATCTTCACTCCGGATACAACAAATCCGGCCGGGCCGAACACAACAGACATAGCTCTTCCGAGCTGCTCGTGATATAGCCCAGTACAGAGGCGCTGCACACCCGCTATGCTTCATGAATGAAGTAATGGATCATAAAATTCCAGAGGGTTTCAAACCCGTAAACATCGAGTCATACGATGGCACAACAGACCCGGCGGTATGGATCGAGGATTATCTCCTTCACATCCACATGGCACGCGGCGATGATCTACACGCCATAAAATACCTCCCGCTCAAACTTAAAGGTCCGGCCCGGCATTGGCTTAACAGCTTGCCAGCAGACTCAATCGGTTCTTGGGAGGACCTGGAAGCCGCATTCCTCGACAACTTCCAGGGCACTTACGTACAACCGCCGGACGCCGACGACTTAAGCCACATAATTTAGCAGCCAGAAGAATCGGCCAGACAATTCTGGACACGGTTCCTAACAAAGAAAAACCAGATAGTCGACTGTCCGGACGCAGAGGCCCTAGCAGACTTCAAGCATAACATCCGCGACGAGTGGCTTGCCCGGCACCTGGGACAGGAAAAGCCGAAATCCATGGCAGCCCTCATGACACTCATGACCCACTTTTGCGCGGGAGAAGACAGCTGGCTAGCTCGCAGTAACAACTTATCAAAGAACCCTGGTAATTCGGATACCAAGGACAAAAGTGGTAGGACACATCGGAATAAGCAAAAATGCCGCGTTAACAGCGACAACAATGAAGACACGACAGTCAATGCCGGATTCAAAGGCTATAAATCCGGTCAGTGGAAAAAGCCATTCAAAAAGAATACTCAGGGCCCGTCCAGTTTGGACCGAATACTCGACCGTTTGTGCCAGATACATGGCACCCTCAAAAGGCCAGCCAATCACACTAACAAGGATTGTTGGGTGTTCAAGCAGGCAGCAAGTTAAGGGTCGAAAACAGAGACAAGGGGCTGCACAGCGACGACGAGGAGCCCAAGCCGCCGAACAACAATGGACAGAAGGGCTTTCCCCCACAAGTGCGGACGGTGAACATGATATACACAACCCACATTCCCAAGCGGGAGCGGAAGTGTGCGCTATGGGACGTATACGCGATAGAGCCAGTCGCCCCAAAGTTCAACCCATGGTCCTCCTGCCCGATCACTTTTGATCGAAGGGACCATCCCACTAGCATCCGCCATGGCGGCTTCGCCGCATTGGTTCTCGACCCAATCATCAACGGATTTCATCTCACAAGAGTCCTCATGGACGGCGGCAGTAGCCTGAACCTGCTTTATCAGGATACAGTGCGGAAAATGGGCATAGATCCCTCAAGGATTAAGCCCACAAAAACGACCTTTAAAGGCGTTATACCAGGTGTATAAGCCAACTGTACAGGCTCAGTAACACTTGATGTGGTCTTTGGATCCCCGGACAATTTCCGAAGCGAAGAGTTAATCTTCGATATAGTCCCGTTTCGTAGTGGCTATCACGCCCTGCTCGGACGAACTGCATACGCAAAGTTCAACGCGGTGCCGCACTACGCATATCTCAAACTCAAGATGCCAGGCCCTCGAGGAGTAATTACGGTCAACGGAAACACCGAACGCTCCCTCCGTACGGAGGAGCACATGGCGGCTCTCGCAGCGGAGGTACAAAGTAGCCTTCTCAGGCAATTCTCTAGTCCGGCCATTAAAAAGCTAGACACTGCCAAGCGCGCCCGGAGTAACCGACAGCAGGACCGCCTGACACACTTTGAGCAAGCGTAGCAATGCGGCCCCAACCCCAGCTTTCGCGACATAGCGAAACCAGTACCTCGGATACATAACTACGCCCTTGAAATACCATGGGCACAGGGGAAGGGGCACAATAACGACACGCCCAAAATACGGCTTAAAACGTACTAGGGGCTGCCGGATTCTTTTTTTAATTTTTTCTTACTTTCAGGACTCCATACTTCGGATGACCTGTTCGGCAATTCGACTGCCGCACAAACGATGCAAGATCCAGGGAGGCAGACAAGCCATGCCGCATTATGGAACTCCCAGGTGGTCTCTGTTACAAGCGGTATACCTGCTTTAAATACAATTCCGCGGCCTGCCCCTGGTCAGGACATACTGAATAGTCCAATATCTTTTGCTTACGCACTATTTGTATTGTTCGGCTTTGATAAATAGCCTCTCTATAAACAATGCTTAGCTTTTTGTCTATTTTTTGCATTACTCTCTTTTATATATGTTCATTAATGACATGTTGCACCCGTACACTATGGTACGACAAGTACGCCAGGGGCTTCAGTACCCTTTAATATGGTGTGAGAAGTCCGTACACTTTCACAAGTGCGGCACCCCAAACTTATAGCACTATACGCATCGGCTCCGAATCATGATTTGGGTCAATAGTTGGGTTTGCCTGGCTCCTATGTTTTGGTGCCTTACGTTCCGCTATATCGGCTAAGGTAGCACTAGGAGAACCATTGCGATTGTGCCCCGGTTGAGCTGGGTTAAGCACCTCAGTGGAGAAAGCTAAAACTGACTGTCATGATGAGGCGAGAGACCGGTCGCTGTTCGAGAGGTTTTTCGAGTCCCTAAAGGCTTATGCCACTTCGAGCGAGGAGCTGGATAACCCCGGCCAAGGCGTGGATAGCTCCCCGAACTCGGTCTTCCGAACTAGGGGCTTCGCCGAAATTTAAAATTATAAAGTTCTATGGCTAAGTGAGAGTGTTCAAGCATTATAGTCCGATTGCCTGGTTCGTCATGCTGAGCGCCTCCCTCGAAGGACCCAACCATGGGAAAAAGAGCGCCCAAGTTTATCACCGAACACCCCAGCACTAGTGGCATGGGGGCAGAAGCCGACGACTGGCCATCTCTCAATTTTTGATAAACGACCGCACAGAAAATAATATTTTAAATTCAATAAGCATTGCTTAGCGCATATGAACAAGTTTTCAGCACACAGGATAAACACGAGCGAGTTCATTCAAAAATTACATCCTTGATGCATTCATCCGCCACAAGGCGGGCACCCACAAGAACATCTTTATAGTAGTTCTCAGGCTTGCGATGCTCCTTCCCCGGCGGCGGCCCGTCCCTCACAAGCTTTTCACTGTCTAGCTTACCCCAGTGCACCTTTGCACGGGCAAGGGCCCTACGGGCACCTTCGATGCAGACGGAGCGCTTGATGACCTCGAGCCTTGGACAGGCCCCCACCAGCCGCCGCACCAGCCCGAAGTAGCTCCCAGGCAGGGCCTCTCCGGGCCACAACCGAACTATGAAGCCCTTCATGGCCTGTTCGGCCGCCTTGTGGAGTTCGACCAGCTGTTTCAGCTGGTCGCTCAAGGGCACAAGGTGTCCGGCCTCAACATACTGAGACCAGAACACCTTCTCCATCGAGTTGCCCTCTTCAGCTCGGTAGAATGCGGCGGCATCGGATACGCTGCGGGGAAGATCTGCGAATGCCCCTGGAGAACTCCGGATTCGGGTAAGTAACAAGTAGTTTACTTTTATATTTCTGCTTTGCATAAAGAATGACTTACCCGCTGCTATCTTTTTCACCTCCTCCAACTCTTGGAGGGTCTTTTGGGCTTTGGCCTTGGCAGACTTGGCAGTCTCAAGGGCCGCCGCGAGCTCGGACGCTTGGGTCTTTGACTCAAGCTCCAAACTCTCATGTTTTTTCATAAGAGCCTGAAGCTCTTGCTGCACCTCGCCGACCTGAGCCCCAAGTTTCTCTCGCTCGGTGCGCTCCGTGGCCGTTTTCTTTTCGGCCTCGGACAGCGCCTGCTTGAGGGTCGCCACCTCAGTCGTGGCCCCTACAATAAGCAGTACAATCCTGTTATTTTTTACAATCACGCCTCTCTATAGGCACCTTTTTCTGTAAGGTATTTCTTACCTTCTTTCTCCTCGAGCTGCCACTTGGCAAGGCCGAGCTCTTGCTCGGACCGCCCGAGTCCCTGTTTCAGGGCACCCACCTCCGCAGTCAGTGCGGCGGTGGCTAGCAGCGAAGCCTGCATACGCATATTGACTCTTTGTTGTTAGACTTCTGTGAAATTTAATAGATCCTCTATTCGGCTTTTCTTTCTGAACACCAAACAGAGCATCAGGGGCTACTGTCTATGCGGTAATATTTTTACATATTTTTACTTACCTCGAAGCCTGTTAGGAGGCTAGCACAAGCTTCACTCAGCCCGCTCTTGGCGGACTGAACCTTCTGGACCACCGTACTCATAATAGTACATTGCTCCTCATTGATGGAGGCGCCTTCAAGCACCTACAGCAGATTGTCCGGCGCCTCCGGTTGGACGGAGGCTGCCGACTCAGAAGGCTTGCTCCTCTTGGAAGGAGTTCGCCTGCCGCGGTCCGGAATTGTTGAGGATTCCGGCACGGTGTCCGGCTTAAAGCCGGACTTGGAGCCCTGGGGGGTCTTGTCCCCTTTACTCCTGGAGTCCGGGAGGTCGCCTTGCGGCTCCTCCAGGACCACCTCCTCCTGCCCCGAAGCTCATTGCGACGCCACTTCGGCATCATCCGCAATGCGGGGGGAGACAACGGGCGGAACTGAGTTCACGTCCGATGAATCCAGGGAGCCGCTCGACGACTCGTTGAGTTCGGCCTGGGGCGGGCTGCATGATTATATTCGACATTAGGGAAAGCTGTGCAACAAAAGGAATATCATGAGTTACTCTGGTATCTGAACACTTATGATTTCGCCGGACGCCTGGCCCTGTCCGGCCACTCCTCTTCGTCCTCGTCGGCGTCGGGGGCGTAGTCCAGCGGAGGGGTTTTCCTCTTCTTGGACCCTTCGGCCCCCCCACTGGGGCGGCCTTCCTTTTCTTTCCTCCCCCCGCTGGAGGGGGAGAGGTTTCTTCTTCCTCCTCCTCGCTTTCACGAGAGGAGGGCATCTCGGACTCATCGGATGACGAGTCCGACAACACCACATTACGGGTACTCTTTCGAGTCCCCGTGGTCTTCTTCTTCTTGGCCTTCTTTTCCGGCAACACATAAGGCGCCGGAGCCAGCAACTTCACTAGTAGAGCTGGGGCTGGGTCTTCGGGCAGCGGAGCCGGACAGTTAATCGGTTCGGCTATCGCCCGCCAAGCCTGTCAAAGGTAAGGGAGTTTAGATCCCGCATAGAGTCAAACTATGAAAAAATCTTAGCATCCTGTAAAAGGTGTAGATGGCATACCTTGCTGGCGTGACGCTGCAAGCTGTATCCGTGGTCCTCGGAAGCGGATGCGGGAGCCTCGGCGCCCTTGAATAGCATCTTCCAGGCGTCCTTGTACGTTGTGTCGAAGAGCCTGCTGAGGGTTTGATGCTGCGCCGGGTCGAACTCCCACAGATTAAAATCCCGTTGTTGGCACGGGAGGATCCGGCGGACGAGCATAACCTGGATTATATTAACAAGCCGGACTGGCTTGTTCACCAGGGACTGGATGCATGTTTGCAATCCAGTCACCTCTTTTTCGTCACCCCACGACAGGCCCGTCTCTTTTTAGGACACAAGCCGCGTGGGGGTCCGGATCGGAACTCGGGGGCCGCGGCCCATTCCGGATCGCGCGGCTCGGTGATATAAAACTACCCGGATTGCCATCCCTTTAGGGTCTCCACGAAAGAGCCCTCGAACCATAGGGCGTTGGCCATCTTGCCCGCCATGGCGCCTCCACACTCCACCTGGCTTCCGCACACCACCTTGGGCTTGATGTTGAAGGTCTTAAGCCAGAGGCCGAAATGGGGGCGGACACGGAGAAAAGCCTCGCACACGACGATAAATGCCGAGATGTTGAGGATGAAGTTCGGAGCCAGATCGTGGAAATCCAGGCCGTAGTAGAACATGAGCCCCCGGACAAATGGGTGGAGTGGAAAACCCAGTCCGCGGAGGAAGTGGAGGAGAAATACTACCCTCTCACGGGGCCTTGGGGTGGGGATAAGCTGCCCCTCTTCAGGAAGCCGGTGCGCGATGTCCTTGGACAGATATCCGGCCTTCCTTAGTTTTTTGACTTTGCCATCCGTGACGGAGGAGACCATCCACTTGCCTCCCGCTCCAGACATTGCTGGAGAAGGTTGAGGTGGGAAGTGCGGGCTTGGGCGCTGGAGCTCGGGTGCGCGAGAGATGGGTAGGCAAGGGAGGAAGAAGGCGTAGGTAAAAAGGGTGGATCCTTATCCCCTTATATAGGTGGATGCGGTTATGCGTCCCCACTTGCCTAATAAAACTCGCTTGCCTCCCAAGCGCCATGATAAGTGGCGCGATTGGGTTACCTACGTCCGTATTGATGAGAATCCCGTAAAAAGGGTACACGATCTCTGCTTTGACAAGACGTGCCAAGGAAACCGCCTCGCAAAACATGCTGAGGTGGAAAAGTAAAAATGATTCGAGTAAAGGACTTGGCTGTAGTGTGATGACACACTGCGGAATACGTCGGCAGATTTGATTTGTGTTAATATTATTCTCTCTATGGCAAGATGTGGAAACTTATTTTGCAGAGCCGGACACTACTCTTGGTGATTACAATCTTCTATGAAGGACTTGGAGGAGGAACCCGCCTTGCAATGCCGAAGACAATTTGCGCGCTGGACTCGTCGTCATTGAAGCCTGGTTCAGGGGCTACTGAGGGAGTCCTGGATTAGGGGGTGTTCGGGTAGCCGGACTATACCTTCGGCCGGACTCCTGGACTATGAAGATACAAGATTGAAGACTTCGTCCCGTGTCTAGATGGGACTTTCCTTGGCGTGGAAGGCAAGCTTGGCGATGCGATATTCAAGATCTCCTACCATTGTAACCGACTCTGTGTAACCCTAACCCTATCTGGTGCCTATATAAACCGGAGGGTTGTAGTCCGTAGGACAGAATCAACTCCATACACAACAATCATACCATAGGCTAGCTTCTAGGGTTTAGCCTCCTTGATCTCGTGGTAGATCTACTCTTGTACTACCCATATCATCAATATTAATCAAGCAGGAGTAGGGTATTACCTCCATCGAGAGGGCCCGAACCTGGGTAAAACAAAGTGTTCCCTGCCTCCTGTTACCATCCGGCCTAGACGCACAGTTCGGGACCCCCTACCCGAGATCCGCCGGTTTTGACACCGACAGGTACCTAAAACCAAGCATTGATCTCTTGTAGGTGTTTGCTTCCGGTGGGGGATCATGGTTGCTCGATAGTGGAGCTACTAATCATATGACCGGAAGCAAGGACTTGGTGGTGGACGTGCAAAAAATTCCATCCATGCCCACCAATGTTGAGTGGGGTGATGCCTCGTCTTCTAAGGTATTGGGACTCGACAAAGTTGTCATTTCTCATGATCTTACGATCGAGAAGGTCATGCTTGTTGAGTCCCTTGCATACAATTTACTTTCCGTTCGTCAACTAGCACTCATGGGCTTTGCCACTTTCTTTGATATTGATTCCGTGGCCCTGTTGTGGAGCAAGACTCTTAAAGTAGCCTTTGTTGGGCATGTCGAGAACAGTCTCTATGTGATTAACTTTTCGAAGTGACCCACTAAGACCGCGACATGCCTAATGGCTAAAGTTGACGTGGGATGGCTTTGGCATCGCCGT
The DNA here is from genome assembly GCF_018294505.1 of Triticum aestivum. Lineage (NCBI taxonomy): Eukaryota > Viridiplantae > Streptophyta > Magnoliopsida > Poales > Poaceae > Triticum > Triticum aestivum. The sequence continues at coordinate 113,677,323 of NC_057794.1, read as the reverse complement.
TTAGCCCACGTCAATATGAGATCTTTGCAAAGTCTTCTCAAGGGGGACCATGTCCGTGGACTAACAAATTTTATTTTTGCCAAAGATCGTGCTTGCAGTGCTTGCATTGAAGGAAAGCTACATGAGAAGGCTCACCCTCCCACGACTATCATCTACTCGAAGAGGCCTTTGTAGCTCCTTCACTTGGATCTCTTTGGACCTCCATCCTTTGATAGTCTTGGGGGTAGAAAGTATTGCTTGGTGATTGTGGATGACTATTCAAGATACACTTGGGTATATTTCTTCAAGAGGAAGAGCGAGACCCAACAAACCGTCATCGACTTTACAAATGAAGCTCAACGACAACACAATGCAAAGATTTTGACAATAAGAAGTGACAACGGCTCCGAGTTCAAGAACTACACCTTGGATGAGTTTTTGAGTGATGAGGGAATCAATCATCAATATTCCGCACCTTATACACCTCAACAAAATGGTGTAGTGGAGAGGAAGAACCGGACGTTGATGGATGCGACAAGGACCATGATGGCGGAGTTCAAGTCTCCCTACAACTTTTGGGCCGAAGCCATCAACACCGCGTTCCATGCATCTAATCGGCTCTACCTCCGCAAGGGCTTGAACAAGACTCCATATGAGATACTCACCAGTAACAAGCCCAACCTCAAGTACTTCCGAGTGTTCGGGTGTAAGTGCTTCATTCTCAAGGAAGGTGTCCGTTTGTCTAAATTTGAGGCTAGAGCGTATGAGGGCATATTTGTTGGTTATGCCACAAACTCTCATGCTTACCGTGTTCTCAATAAGTCCACGGGACTTATTGAGGAAACGTGTAATGTCGAGTTTGATGAGAATAACGGCTCCCAAGTGGAGCAAAGTGGTACTTGTGATGTAGGTGATGAAATTCCTCCCCAAGCCATAAGAAGAATGGGTATTGGTCATATCCTACCCATTGAGGAACCCCTTGTGGCCAAAGGAGAAGGACAATGTTCTACTCAAGTGGAACCTCCACCAACCCAAGACCCACACGCTTCCGAAGAACAAAGTGAGGGCCCTCAACCTCAAGAACAAGACCAAGGGCAAGATCAATCTCAAGATGGTGTTGTAACATCAAGTGATGCCCAAGGTCAAGCTCCCTCCTCCGATCAAGTTCAAGATCAAGTCCCACGAGATCAAGAACAAGCTCAAAATGACGCTCAAGATGATCAAGTAACCACTCCTCGTCTCACCCCCGAGGAGGAATTGGAGCGTCGTGCCGCCAAGGTTGCTTCCAAGCTCTCCACCAAGGATCATCTCATGACGAATGTGCTTGGAAGCTTAAGAAAGGGGGTAAGCACTCGTAGACAATTAGCAAACTATTGTAAACATCACGCGTTTGTCTCTTGTGTCGAACCCCACAAGGTCTATGAGGCGCTTGCTACGTCTTGAACTTGCGTTGGTTTTCCCCGAAGAGGAAGGGATGATGCAGCAGAGTAGCGTAAGTATTTCCCTCAGTTTTTGAGAACCAAGGTATCAATCCAGTAGGACGCCACGCTCAAGTCCCTCGTACCTACACAAAACGATAGCTACTCGCAACCAACACGATTAGGGGTTGTCAATCCCTTCATGGTCACTTACGAGAGTGAGATCTGATAGATATAATATTTTTGGTATTTTTGGTATAAATATGCAAAGTAAAAAGTAAAGGCAAAGTAAAAAAGCAAAGCAATATTAAAGTGATGGAGACTGATATGATGAGAATAGAACCGGGGGCCATAGGTTTCACTAGTGGCTTCTCTCAAGAGCATAAGTATTCTACGGTGGGTGAACAAATTACTGTTGAGCAATTGACAGAATTGAGCATAGTTATGAGAATATCTAGGCATGATCATGTATATAGGCATCACGTCCGTGACAAGTAGACCGAAACGATTCTGCATCTACTACTATTACTCCACTCATCAACCGCTATCCAGCATGCATCTAGAGTATTAAGTTAAAACAGAGTAATGCCTTAAGCAAGATGACATGATGTAGAGAGATAAATTCATGCAATATGAAATAAACCCCATCTTGTTATCCTCGATGGCAACGATGCAATACGTGCCTTGCCGCCTCTTCTGTCACTGGGAAAGGACACCGCAAGATAGAACCCAAAGCTAAGCACTTCTCCCATGGCAAGAACTACCAATCTAGTTGGCCAAACCAAACGATAATTCGAAGAGACTTGCAAAGATAACCAATCATACATAAAAGAATTCAGAGAAGATTCAAATATTATTCATAGATAGAGTTGATCATAAACCCACAATTCATCGTTCTCAACAAACACACCACAAAAAAGAAGATTACATCGAATAGAACTCCACAAGAGAGGGGGAGAACTTTGTATTGAGATTCGAAGAGAGAGAAGAAGCCATCTAGCTACTAACTATGGACCCGAAGGTCTGAGGTAAAATACTCACACTTCATTGGAGGGGCTATGATGATGTAGAAGCCCTCCGTGATGACGGCCCTCTTCCGGCGGAGCTCCGGAACAGGCCCCAAGATGGGATCTCGTGGATACAGAAAGTTGCGGTGGTGGAGTTATGTTTTGGCTCCTGTTCTGATCGTTTGGGGGTACGTGTGTATATATAGGAGGAAGAAGTACGCCGGAGGAGCACTGAGGGGCCCACGAGGCAGGGGGTGCGCCCTAGGGGGGTGCCCCCACCCTCGTGGCCTCCTCTTTGACTCGTTGGAGTAGGGTCCAAGTCTCCTGGATCACATTCGGTGAGAAAATCACGTTCCCGAAGATTTTATTCCGTTTGGACTCCGTTTGATATTCTGTTTCTCCGAAACACTAAAATAGGCAAAAAACAGCAATTCTGGGCTGGGCCTCCGGTTAATAGGTTAGTCCCAAGAATAATATAAAAGTGAAAAATAAAGCCCAATATAGTCCAAAACAGTAGATAATATAGCATGGAGCAATCAAAAATTATAGATACATTGGAGACGTATCAGCGCTCGAAGATCCGGATTGGCTCAATGCCATGCATGAAGAACTCAACAACTTCGAGCGCAACAAAGTGTGGAGATTGGTGCCAAGACCGACGGGGAACCACAATGTCATTGGAACCAAGTGGATATTTAAGAACAAGCAAGATGCCCATGGGATTATCATTCGCAACAAGGCTCGTTCGGTAGCACAAGGCTACTCCCAAGTCGAGGGTATCGACTACGGTGAAACCTTTGCTCCCGTTGCTCGTCTTGAATCCATTCGCATGTTGATTGCATATGCTTCTCATCATAACTTTAAGTTACAACAAATGGATGTGAAGAATGCTTTTCTTAATGGTCCTATTAATGAATTGGTTTATGTCAAGCAACCCCCCCGGGTTCGAGGATCCCTACTTTCCCGATCATGTGTATCAACTCAATAAGGCACTCTATGGCCTTAAACAAGCCCCATGTGCGTGGTATGACCACCTTACCGAGTTGATACAAGACCGTGGTTTTGAAGTTGGGCTAATCGACCCCACTCTTTTTACTAAGAAGGTCAAAGGGGAGTTGTTTGTATGCCAATTATATGTTGATGATATTATCTTTGGTTCCCCTAACAAAGCTTTCAATGAGGAATTTGCCGCTCTCATGACCTCAAAGTTCGAGATGTCTTCCATGGGAGAGTTGAAGTTCTTTCTCGGGTTTGAAGTGAAGCAAAGGAGAGAAGGAACTTTCATCAACCAAGACAAATACACTCAAGACATGCTTAAGAGATTCAAGCTAAGTGATGTCAAGCCGGCGTCCACTCCCATGCCCACCAAGTGCCAACTTGACATTGATCCCAATGGTAAAGCGGTGGATCAAAAGGTATATCGCTCCATGATTGGCTACTTGCTTTACCTTTGTGCATCTAGACCGGATATCATGTTGAGTGTGGGAATTTGTGCACGGTTTCAAGCCGCATCTAAGGAAAGTCACTATGTGGCGGTCAAATGAATCTTTTGATATTTGGCTCATACCCCAAACTTTGGCTTATGGTACCCAAGAGGAGCAAATTTCAAGCTTGTAGGTTATTCGGACTCGGATTGGGCGGGAGAAAAAGTGGATAGGAAGTCCACTTCCGGAGGGTGCCAGTATCTTGGTTGCTCTTTGGTAAGTTGGTCTTACAAGAAGCAAAGTTGTGTGTCTCTCTCGTCCACGGAAGCGGAGTATGTGGCTGCCGGTAGTTGTTGTGCACAACTTTTATGGATGAGGCAAACTTTAAAGGATTACGGTGTCACTTGTGACAAAGTGCCTCTTTGGTGTTACAATGAAAGTGCCATCAAGATTTCCCTCAACCCGGTGCAACACTTCAAGACAAAGCATATTGAGATTAGGTATCACTTCATCCGGGATCACATTAGGCGAGGGGAGATCGAGCTCAACTATGTCAACACTCATGATAACCTTGCAGATATCTTCACGAAGCCTTTGGATGAAGCAAGATTCCGCGAGTTAAGGCATGAGCTAAATATCATTGATTCAAGCAATGTGACTTGAACCCTTACACACCCCACCTCACTCAACGTGTTGTCTAGTTTAGGTGTAGGCATGGACATAGGGGGAGTGTTGTTCTCTCAATGAACTTTCCCTCCCCTCATAATGCATAAACTAACCAAACTCTTTCACATTAGCCATTTCTTTATGGCACTTGTGCTTCAAAGATGAGTGTTGGTCATGGGCCCAAGGTTAAAATCTTCGCGGCGCCATACCTCTAAACTCAAACATAGGTGGCCTCGGCCACCGCCCTCTCTTAGAGAGGTGTGTGTTTCTCGTTCTCTTTGTTGTTTTTGTGTGTGTGTTTTGTTCCCGTTTTCTTTTCGTTCTTTTTTGAGTGTTAAGCCCCTTTTTTCCTAGTCCTCTTTGCGGCTAAGCGGTACTACCGTTGCGATTGCGGTACTACCTCTTATGAGGGTTAAGCGGTACTACCGCCCTCACCAGCGGTACTGCCGCTGAGGGGCGGGCGCTGGGGGTTATATCGGGGCGGGGGAGTTATTTCCTCCCGATACCCATTCGCCCCCACTCGCTCGTCTTCCTCGTCGCTCCAGCGACGCCTCGCCGCGGGAGGGCACCGGCTGGCCGCCGTTTTCCGGCCACTTCTCTCCATTCCCTCCGGTGGAGTCGTTCTCCATCTCGTCCTCCAGCCATGGATGCCGGTATTGCCTCCGTTCTTGGTTTCTCTTTGCCTAGATCTTGCATCTAGTTCTTAGGGGCAATAGGCATTGTTTTCTAGTTTTTTGGCTATGAAGAGGCTTGTGGTGGATGGAGATTGCTTCTAGGCTCTTTGGATTGATGTTTGGTAGGATAAAATTTTGAATTTGGCATCCCGGTAGTGCCGGATCTGACCAGGGCAGTAGAAAACCGTTGTTCCCCATTCTGGGTGGTACTACCACTCACCTTGAGCGGTACTGCCACTCACCTTGAGCGCTACTGCCGCCCGAGCGGTACTGCCGCGGGTAGATTGCAGTACTACCGTCGGATGCCCAGTTCCAATATTTTCTACCTCACCTTGATCTTTTTGTTTCGCTTGGTGGCTTATGCTCTTTTCTTTCGTGTGTTTCTTCTGGTCGTGTGTTTGGTTCCAGGTGATGATCATCCTGAGCAGCAGGTCCGCCATGTCAACCCTGGGCGTGCAATGTCAAAGCGCTACCGCACCTCTGAGCCAGCAGGTGGTTCCTCTAGTACTCAACCGCCACCAGCAGGCGCATCCTCAAGTGCTCCACCACCACCTCAGCAGTCGAAGAGATCCTCCAACAAGCCAAAGGGAAAGACTATGACTGAGATGACTGCCAAGGAGTTTTGGGCAAAGCATCGCTGCAACCCCTATGAGGAAGACCAAGATCCCTCTTTGGTCAACCGCCCGTTCTGGAACCGCTTTCAGTTTGCCATCTATTTTCATGTGATCAAGGCCAAGAAGAATCTATATGTTGATGTATGCTCCATCGACACGGATGCTATGGAGAAGGACCCTGAGTACTTTGGCGAAGCCCTTCAGATGTGTTCTTAGCTGAACATTCTCAGGATCATGCAGTTCAACAAGGATTTTGATGCAGATTTGGTGGCTCAATTCTTTGCTACCGTTCATCTTGGAACTGATGTCGATAGGACTCTGACTTGGATGACCAATGGCAAATTGCTTTCCGTCAAGTGGCAGGCCTTAATGGAGTTACTTGATGTGGAAGATCACGGGCTTGAAACTCCAGTCGGCTTCCGCCCTCACCGCAATGCTACATCCACTCACAAGCAAGCCCTTTGGCCCTACTGTATTGTGAAGGTTAACCCAGTGACTAAGAAGGAAACCTATGAGCTGTCTGCCTATCTGGACATCCTTCATCGTGTATTCCGTGAGAGTCTCTTCCCTCGCATCGGGAATCTGGATATGGTCCACGCCTATCTCGTGGACATGCTTCTTTTCTGCCAGCATGAGAAGGAAGCAAACACTAGAGAGAGCCTGGACATTTCTCATGTTATGTGGTCTGAACTTCTCTCTGCCGTTTCTGAGCGCAAGTGCCCGATATATGGTCCATTCATCATGAGGCTCATTGAGAAGGCCTGGGCACGTGTCTATCCCAGAGTGATGTTGGAAACTGGAGACTTGGTTTCTCATGAGATCAAGCGTCTGAGGAAGAAGGACAATTAGGGCACCCCAGTGCCTAAACCCGGGGGGCCATCTACTACTGCCGCTGCCATGGAGACCAAGGGTGAGGCTGAGGCTGATGCTGACGATGAGGACTATGAGCCGTCTGGGGCAGAGCCCTCTTGGGCAAAGAAACTCAAGCACAAGATGAGGAAGCTCTTCTGCATGGAGTCACATGGCCAGTACATGACTCATGTGGCGGACAAGAAGGTCAGGGGCATCACAAGGAGCTCATACGTCAGTTGGGTGCAACCGTTGTTAGTGGTTCTGAGGGACAGATCACTGAAGAGGAGGAATGGATTCACCAGCATTTCCCTTGGACCGATTCAGACGCCGAGCAGTTTCCGACCAACGATGAAGGTGTAGACGATCACGCTGAGATGTGATGTTCTAGATCCTCAACTTGCCATCACCTGGAGCCGTAGCGTCGCTCTTTGCCCTTTTGGTGTCTCGATGCCAAAGGGGGAGAGAGTTTAGGGATTTGTGTTGTTGCCGTGTTGCGAGTGTGTCTTTGTGTTGTCTTGTGATTTCTCGTTGTCTTTGCTTGGTTTGGTTTGGTGCCAGTGAGACCTAAGTTCTAGACATATGGTGTGAGGCATATGCTACCCTATCGCTACCTTATTACTTATGTCTATTCAGTTCTGTAGTATCTTATGAGTTGCATGCTTATCCTGTTTTATACCCTGCTCTCATATATCGTGTGCTTAGAATTGTTGGACTATAAAATATAGGGGGAGTGTTGATCCGAATGTGTGTGTCTTGCATTCCAAAGGCTCCACTAACTAGGTGCACACATTCAGGGGGAGCCCGTCTATATTTTGTAGTTCTCAGTATCCTTACTTCTATATGTTTTCCTTGTGCAAATTCCTAGTTGTCATCAATCCACCAAAAAGGGGGAGACTGTTGAGGCATATCTCTCTCGATGTGGTTTTGGTGATTGATGACAACGTGTTTGCGCACTAATCGTGTGCTTTGAGCATTTCAGAGATTCATCCTTGGCACGAGACGATTTCTTCCCCTCGGAGTGTCATTCAATACGGTGTAGCTCTTTCGTTTCTTTTTCGGTGGACTAGTTGCGTAGAGAGCACCGTACTATGAAGAGGGGGTCCGCTTTGGTTTTGCTTGGGTGGAATCAACACATACACATCCGCTTCTCACCCTCCGAGCCCTTTCGCTTCTATGGAGAGATCTTCTCTCTTCTTGTGGGCTTTGTCTGGGTCCCAGCGGTAGTACCGTGGTACCCAGCGGTAGTACCGCTGAGGGGTCACAAGCGGCAGTACCGCTCCACAGCGGTAGTACCGCCGGTGACTCCGTAGCAGTACTACCGCTGGCTTGCCAGGTCCCTACCACGTCGATTCGAGGGGTCTTTTTCTGTGTCGGATTGTGCGGTACCTCGCTGCGGCAGTACCGCTCATTAGCGGCAGTCCCGCCCTTCCTCCGTGGCAGTACCGCTCGGTTCCCTCTTTCCCTTTACCCTTCGTTCTGCGCGGCAGTACCGCCGAAGGGAGCGGTAGTACCGCTTAACCCAGCGATAGTACCGCTGTCTCCCACGGTAGTACCGCCCTCTGCGGGGATGTTTAGTGGGGCAACAGTTGGATTGTTGCCCCCACTATAAAAGGGGGTCCCCTTCTTCCCCGTTGACTTACCTCTTCCCCCTCAAGCTCCATTAATGCTCCAAGCTCCATTTTCGCCCGATCTATCTCTTTAGCCAACCAAACTTGTTGATTTGCTCGGGAGTGGTTGAGAAGGCCCCGATCTACACTTCCACCAAGAGATTTTCGATTCCCCCACTTATCCCTAGCGGATCTTGTTACTCTTGGGTGTTTGAGCACCCTAGACAGTTGAGGTCACCACGGAGCCATACCATTGTGGTGAAGCTTCGTGGTATTGTTGGGAGCCTCCGATTAAGTTGTGGAGATTGCCCCAACCTTGTTTGTAAAGGTCCGGTTGCCGCCTTCAAGGGCACCAATAGTGGAATCACGGCCTCTCACATTGTGTGAGGGCGTGAGGAGAATACGGTGGCCCTAGTGGCTTCTTGGGGAGCATTGTGCCTCCACACCGCTCTAACGGAGACGTACTTCCCCTCAAAAGGAAGGAACTTCAGTAACACATCCTCGTCTTCACCGGATCCACTCTTGGTTATCTCTTACCTTTACTTGTGCAACCTCATTAGTGTTACTTCTCTTGCTTGCTTGTTTATTTGTTGTTGTTGCATCATATAGGTTGCTCACCTAGTTGCACATCTAGACAACCTACTTTGATGCAAAGTTTAATTCGGTAAAGAAAAGTTAAAAGTTGTTAGTTGCCTATTCACCCCCCCTCTAGTCAACCATATCGATCCTTTCACCTATACCGGATCACAAGACGCGGGGTTTCGGAGGCCTACTGTCTCACTCTATGGTGCACGCCGGGAAGCGAGATGGGAAAGGGGTAGGCGGTGCAATGCTTTGGAACAATGCGAGGAGTTGTTTCTTGCCGGGAAGAGGAGAAACCTCTTATAGGAGTAACGAGATAAAACTGAAATGGACGCACTAATTCTCATTAAGGTGAGGAGAAACAGATGCACTAAAAATCCTATTAAGTGGCCAGTTTCGTCTCCCATTAGTAGGAAAATCGTTTCAAGTTCTTACATGACAAAATATGCTAACACGCACAGTATGAAGAAACCAATGTACTTAATGAAGAAATGAAACCGAAACCAAAATATTGATGCCACCAATGAGGAGATGAATGTTATCATTCACCGCCATTCGGTTTCATTTTCCACTAGCGCAATTTTTTTAGCTTCTTTCTTGTCATGCATGAACGTGCCACATGGGCCTATGGGATTTTCCTAGAAATTATTCGATATAACAGATGGCCTAAATCCCAATAATTCTAACAATCCCTCACCAGATCCCAGAGGCACATCAAGTTTGCCTATGGTTCCAAAACATTGTTTATATACCGATATTTCGGTGGAGACTGTTAAGTTGAACTTCCACCTAGAATTACACGCTACACTTGTTCACAACTTGAACAGTGGACTGCGCCTTGACCTGCAAGTTTTGTGCAAACAAGTTTCACGTAAAATACTTGACCGATATTGGACCGCTGGAAAAACTTTCCCGCGGGTAGGAGCATATATGTCATACTTTGGGGCCTCTTCATGAGTTTATTAGGGAGCATCCAACTCTCACAGACTGCGACATTTAACAGCCTAACTCATAGGTGTGTTCTTTCTAGATGTTCTGTGGGACAACATATTTGCCTACCCAAGCCATCCAGAACACATTAAGATAAATATCAGCCTACCACACATATTAGGAGAGAATTGCATCATAATGGAGTAGATCTTTATAAAATAAATATTGTCCTCTCAGTTATCCAAAAGCTTGTCTCGCCAATTCTAATTCATGGGATCTCCGATCACAAAGAATGGGTTACCACCATGAACAACTTATATAGTGGGTCTCAATCCCATCTCCTTCGATGCATTGTCTATCACATTTCGTGATAAACCCTTTGTGAAGGGATCTTCCAGATTCTTCGATGTGTTTATATAGTCCAATGCTATAACTCCGGAGTTTCTCATGAACCTGGCAGATTTCAGTGTCCCTCTCACATGTCTTGATGTCTTCTTATTACCCTTAGAACTGTTTACCTTGACGATCGCAGTTTGATTATCACAGTTCATTAGAATAGTTGGTATTGGTTTTTCAACCACCGGCAAGAACATCAAAAGTTCTCGAAGCCATTCTACTTCAATTGTTGCCATGTCTAATGCTGCGAGTTTTGCTTCCATTGTTGACCTTGTTAAGATGCCCTATTGGCAAGACTTCTAGGAAACATCAGCACCACCAAGTGTAAACACATAACCATTTGTTGTTTTAAGCTCATCAGCATCACATATCCAATTCGCATCACTATAACCTTCAAGTACTCTTGGATACCCGGTATAGTGATGTCCACAACTCGCAATACCTTTCAGATAGCGCATTATTCTCTCAAGTGCATGCAGATGAACATCTCCCGGGTTTGAAACAAACCGACTTAGTTTACTCACAGCAAACGAGCTATTAGGCCTCGTGTCACTAGCTAAATACATAAGCGAGCCAATGATTTGAGAATATCTCAGTTGATCCTTTGTTTCTCCTTCATTCTTCCGAATCAAAACACTCAGATCAGAAGGTGCTGGAGAAGATTTGCAATCTGAATATCCAAAGTGACCCAGAATCTTCTCCACATAGTGAGACTACAACAGAGTGATCCCACCATGACCACCTCTTAAAAGCTTGACGTCCAAGATAACATCAGCTACTCCAAGGTCTTTCTTCTCAAAGTTTTGATTTAGAAAATCTTTCACTTCATCAATGACCTTGAGATTTGTTCCAAATATAAGAATGTCGTCAACATGCAGACATAATATAACTCCCTCGCCCCCACCATTGCGATAGTACACACACTTGCCGACTTCGTTTGCAACAAAGCCGGTAGATGTCAAAGTTCTTTCGAACTTCTTGTGCCATTGCTTAGGTGCTTGTATCAAACCATAAAAAGATTTCAACAATTTACACACTTTTCCTTCATGACCATCTACTACAAAACCATCAGATTATTCCATGTAAATTTCCTCCTCCAACTCTCCATTTAGGAAAGCTATCTTAACGTCCATTTGATGAACGAGAAGATTGTGTGAGGCGGAAAATGAGAGTAGTACTCGAATGGTGGTCAATCTAGCCACAAGCGTGTAAGTATCAAAGAAATCTTCACCTTCTTTTTGGGTATATCCCTTGGCTACAAGCCACACCTTGTATTTTTCAATTGTACCATCGGGCCTAAGCTTTTTCTTAAACACCCACTTACGCCCTACAGGTTTGCACCCATAAGGACGATCAGTGATCTCCCATGTCCCCTTATCCATGATGGAATCCATCTCACTATGCATAGCTTCTTTCCAGTAGTCAGCATCAGGAGATGAATAAGCTTCTGAAATAGAAGTGGGAGTATCATTCACGAGATACACAATAAAATCTTCACCAAATGACTTTGAGGTCCTTTGTTTCTTGCCCCTTTTAGGAGCTTCATTGTCATCCTCCTCAGGAATATATGTGTGTTTCTTTTCAGAATGTTCCCATGGAACAGTAGGTCAGGAGTTGTCTCTGACCTCTAACTGGCATATCCTTCATAGGAAAAATATCCTCAAAGAAAGTCCCACCATTCGACTCCATGATTGTACCAACACTGGTACGCATCGGTGCTATACAAATGGTTTTAACCCCTTCCGCAATGGCATTTGGAACCGTCGCCAAGTGAGTGTGGGCGATAGGGGGGTCCTTCCCACGTGACCCAGAAATCGTCGGGGATAGGCCCTCCTGGGACACATGCTGGGGCAAAATGAGCTCGTGTGCGATCGGGCGAGGCATCGAAACCCAATCATTTTTGATCGTATGTACATCCCACACGGTTAATCCCAGAAAAACATTTCCGTTCATATTTATATCACACACAGTCAATCTAAGGAATACATTTCCGTTCTTATGTACATCCCACACAGTCAATCCAAGAAAAACGTTTCCGTTTGTATGTATATAACACACAGTCAATCCAAGGAATACGTTTTCGTTCTTATGTACATCCCACACGGTCAATCCAAGGAAAACGTTTCCGTTTGTATGTACATCCCACACAGTTTTATGTGTAGGCTCATGTGTGAAAGGTGTAACTATCACACACGCTCTACCTTGGTTAACTATTTGATTTTATCAACTACATCACACATGATTTGATGAAGAAAATTGTGTGGCATTAGGCTATCCATCACAAGCGCTTCTACTGCTAGAACCGTTTGCAAAGTTCCATGACACATTTAGCAGGTTTATTAGTTTACAATTAATAATTCCAGTATTATGCAAATTCACATTTCATATCGAACAACTGTTTGCCAATCTAATATCAGGCACATAAATATATTATAACATCACAGTATGATAGCTACATGAAAACAACACAATACAATAGCTAGTTCAACTTCATAAGAACAATATTAGAACAATATATTCGTTTCCCTAATCGGGATCATCCAGGCTCGTCTTATCCACCTCTGCTTTCAATTTAGTAAGAACCTATTTTGCACAGGCCAACTGGCAAAGTGCCTCCTCCTTCGCCAACACCATCTTAGCAAAGTCTGATTCAAAAAATCTGAGCTCATTCTCCACCTTCCTCTTTTTATCCCTCATCTTCAAATATTCTTCAGCGTTGACAACACTTTCTCTAAGCCTATGTATGTTCTCTTCCTCATACATTCTCCAGAGCTTCGCTAGGCACATCTTCAAAGACTGTGGCCACTCTTGATCAACCCACTCCAAGTAAGAACACTTCCGTTCATCCTATAATATTTGATGTGAACCGAACCTCGATGGTGAGATCCGATCTTTTATTGCGGCCCGATCTTTCATAGTACTCCACCTTCAGCAGCAGTAACCTCTCGCTCGCGCACGCGATGTACACAAAATAGAGGGTTTGAACCTTCCGGCTCAACACGAGAGAAACAATCTGGACAATAGCACCTCACGCGTAAAACAATTTCCTCGCAGAAATCGCAACAAAGAGGTTTTCTAAAGCTACCTCAAAAACTTGATACGGGTGTCTACCCCTGAAAACACATCTGCCTATTTCAAATAAAAATATAACCTGCCTATTACATCCACGCACCATTGCTTTAAATAACAACTTGAACCTAGCCTAAACCCCTCGCGCACGCACACAACTTTGGAAAGAAAACAAACTAGTATGAAATATAAGAGTCCAATCTTTTTACATCTTAGATTGGATTTTCTACCTAGCTTGACCTTGTACGCCATCTTTCTTTCTAGCGGGCCCCATCCTATTTCCCGTAGAGATAAAAAAATCCAAGCATTAAGTCTTCTGGCCGTATCTATCTGGCAAGCCTTCTTGCATGGCAGGAACAAATATAATATGCGCAGCCTTGCCTTGTATTTGTAGCTACCAAACGTACGTGGTCTCTTTCTTATCTTGCAACTCCAAGAAAAGACCTTCCATGCAAGAACGCATGCATCACCTTACTTCATACTAGTCCATCGTGTCAACTCCATGCTTGCTCCTCTAGTCAACCCACGTGTAGTTTCATGATCAACAACAATTATAGATTTATCTTGAACAATATCAGTAGCATATCAACTATAGGTGAAGACTTTATTTTTTCAGTAGCGACCATCATAGATAAATTATACACGGTCATATCAATATTTAAAACTAGATTAGTAACAATTGTAGGGGAAATGGGTTTATAGCAACATAGAAAATCACCAATGCTTATTTTGAAAAACTGAAGAAACATGTTAATTATGACATATCTTCACAAAAATACCAATGTGCAAATGAATTAATTGCTACTAAGACAACAACCAAATTCTGGAACATCAGAAGCTATAATTAACTACAACAATGCTACAAGTTCTTACTCATGTACAATAAATAACAAATTGAACATTTTATGAGGAAGGTAAATATAACTGCAACAACATAGCGACAGTGTTTGGATGACAGCAAATTGATACTAACAGGTGTGTACATGCACAAATTTAGTAACATAGAACTAATAGCACTAAGGCTGTCCACTATGTATGCCAAAACTGGTGTAAAGACAATTGTTGCTACATCTCGCACCGGTGCCCTGCACTGGCGAGCAGATACAGCGGAAAAAAATAGGGACCGGGACTCCGGAGCACCTAGTTGCTCCGATGCCTAGTTCCTTCGTGCCATAAAGCTTTAGTATTTTACTTCTTGGCTGCTCCGATGTGTGGACCAAAGTTGGCTGCACAAACTGCTGAAGCGGTGCCAAATAATTTTCTAATGGCACCGCTGATGAGATGGCAACAATTTTAGATAGTAGGTACAAACTGTGACACTGTCTTAGGATGCGTTTGGTTGAAGGTGTGGTATGAATGGGTTGGGACCGTGACAGTGTCTGAATCACATCTAACAAATGATTTGTAACAACGAAAGAGGGTCTAACCTTCTCTGCACATGCCAGAAACTTCCTCCCACTGTCCAAAAATTCAAACGCAACTAGCTTCACGCATGGAGATTGATGGTGACAACGAGCAAATAGATCTTCAGCCACCCCGCTCCATTCGTTGCCACTGATGGTCCTAGGGAGCTACAAGAGGAAGAAATGACTCAAATCGATCACAGGGTAAAAATCCTTCATTCCAAGTCATAGCCCAAGAGAGAAGAGAGGCATACCCGGGTGGTGAAGGAGTCGTCGTCGGAGAAGGAACCGCTGGAGAGGTCTTTGAAGAAGACGATGGCGGCCCTGACGGTAGGATGCGAGATGGCGAGAGCGAGGAAGCGGCTATAGCTTACGAAGGAAGGAAGGAAGGAAGGAGGAAACACGGGAAATGTGACTTGTGGTCAGGGAGAAAAGAGGGTGGGGAAGGGGGTGTTGGGGAACGCAGTATTTCAAAAAAAAAATCCTACGACCATGCAAGATCTATCTAGGAGATGCATAGCAACGAGAGGGGAGAGTGTGTCTACGTACCCTCGTAGACCAAAAGCGGAAGCATTTAGTAACGCGGTTGATGTAGTCAAACGTCTTCACGATCCAACCGATCCAAGTACCGAACGTACGGCACCTCCGCGATCAGCACACGTTCATCTCGGTGACGTCCCTCGAACTCTTGATCCAGTTGAGGTCGAGGGATAGTTCCATTATCACGACGGAGTGGTGACGGTGATGATGAAGTTACCGGCGCAGGGCTTCGCCTAAGCACAACAATGATATGATCGAGGTGTGTAACTGTGGAGGGGGGCACCACACACGGCTAAGAGAAACTTGTGTGTCTTTGGAGTGTCCCCTCCCACGTATATAAAGGGGGGGAGGAGGAGGAGGCTGGCCTAGAGGGGACGCATGCCATGGGGAGTCTAACAAGGATTCCCAATCCTAGTTGGAGTCCCCTTCCATCCAAGAGAGGGAGAAGGAGGGAACGAGGAAGAGGAGAGAAGGAAAGAGGGGGCGCCGCCCACCTCCCTAGTCCAATTCGTACTGGCCATGGGGGGGGTGGGGCTCCCTTGCGACCCTCCTCTCCTTTCCTATAGGGCCCATGAAGGCCCATGAACTTCCCGGGGGGGGGGGGTTCCGGTAACCCCCGGTACTCCGAAACTTATTCGAAATGACCCGAACCATTCCGGTGTACGAATGTAACCTTCCAATATATGAATCTTTATGTCTCGACCATTTCGAGACTCCTCATCATGTCCGTGATCTCATCCGGGACTTCGAACAAACTTCGGTTCATCAAAACACGAAACTCATAATACAGATCGTCATCGAACGTTAAGCGTGCGGACCCTACGGGTTCGAGAACTATGTAGACATGACCAAGATACATCTCCGGTCAATAACCAATAGAGGAACCTGGATGCTCACATTGTTCCTACATATTCTACGACGATCTTTATCGGTCAAACTGCATGACAACATACGTTGTTCCGTTTGTCATCGGTATGTTACTTGCCCGAGATTCGATCGTCGGTATCCTCATACCTAGTTCAATCTCATTACCAGCAAGTCTGTTTACTCATTTCGTAATGCATCATCCCGTGGCTAACTCATTAGACACATTGCTTGTAAGGCTCATAGTGATGTGCATTACGGAGAGGGCCCAAAGATACCTCTCCGATACACGGAGTGACAAATCCTAATCTCGATCTATGCCAAGTCAACAAACACCATAGGAGACACCTGTAGAGCATATTTATAATCACCTAGTTACGTTTTGACGTTTGATAGCACACAAGGTGTTCCTCAGGTATTCGGGAGTTGCATAATCTCATAGTCATAGGAACATGTATAAGTCATGATGAAAGCTATAGCAATAAAACTAAATGATCATTATGCTAAGCTAACGAATGGGTCTTGTCCATCACATCATTCTCTAATGATGTGATCCCGTTCATCAAATGACAACACATGTCTATGGTCAGGAAACTTAACCATCTTTGATTAATGAGCTAGTCAAGTAGAGGCATACTAGGGACACTCTGTTTGTCTATGTATTCACATATGTACTAAGTTTCCAGGTAATACAATTCTAGCATGAATAATAAACATTTACCATGATATAAGGAAATATAAATAACAACCATATTATTGCCTCTAGGGCATATTTCCTTCAGGGGGAGGGGTGGGGGTAGATATTTTGGCGGCAGGCCAAAATTTTGGATATGTGGAGGGAAACTTTGCGCGTGGTGCCGCCGGACCATTCACTATGAATGATTGTGTGCATCACAAATGATTAGTCTGCTTTACGTGCATAAGATGAGTTTGATAATGCAAATTTTGGTGGAAATTTCCCCGGGTACATCATTGAATAATTTAACATCGCTTCCTAATTTGGGCACACAAAAGAGCGTACAGCAGACATACCAGACTTATTGAATCGAGCAATTTTAGTAATTAAACAGAGCCAGTTAACCTAAACATTTCTCTAACAAACGACCAGCATTAAAAACAAAGCCTAAGTACACATAATTTTAACAAATACGCCGCCGCGCCGGCCTATGCATCGCCGGTGTGAGATGAGATGTCGGTGACTTGTCCTAGCGACATGCTGCCGTTGGTGGACTCTACGTCCCCCTGCTGAAGTCGACCGCATCATCGTCCTTGTCCTCGTCCTCAGCGCCGCCCTCAAGGTTGTAGTACTCGTAGTAGTGGCTGCACCAGAGCTCACGTTGGTACTCCACCGCCGATTCCTCGATGGACAGACTCTTCTCTACGTCGACCTCGGCCACGTGCAACTCCTCCTCCCCGCACTCCTCGATCTCCGCCGCCTCCTGCATCTCTAGCTCCCGCTCGGTGACCTCATGAGGAAGCAGGTGCTCCATGGCCACCGCTGCCTTTTCGGACATGGGCTGCATGCTGCAGTCCAAGGTGGCTTGGAATATTTTGGCGTGTGCATCCTCGATCTTGGCGTGGATGGCCTCGACCTGGGCCAGGGCGACATCGATGGCACGGACGGCAGCTCGAACGCTCTCGGTGTTTGCAGCCGCCGTCACAGTAGCAGCTGCAGCCATCTCGGCTACTGTAATTGCCCTGTCGGCTGTCGTAGACGCCCTCTCGGCGGAAGCGGCCGTGCTCAATGCGGATGCGGTGGCACTCTCGGCATGGGCGGCCGCGCTCTCGACGCAGGGGGCGGCGCTCCGGGGAGACGCGACCATCGTACGGGCCTTCACGAAGCGTTTCCATGACGTCCTCTTTGCAAGAAGGGGGTGCGGGAATGGGGATTGGGATTCATGGATTCGGGGGTTGCCGGCACTGGAGCAGACGAGCCGGTGAAGCTTAAGGAGGGAGAATTAAATAGACCCAGATATTTTCATCGCAAACGGTTCCTAGAAAACAACTATGTGTGATGTTCTAGATATTTTTTATTAGCTGTGAAAGACGAATTTGGAGTAACATGGCAACGAACGGTGTTTTAAATGTACGAGAAAATTTGTAGTACTAATACAACTGTCATGTCAAATTTTGGAAAAATTCAGGGGTCATTTGACCCTTTAAGACATTTAAGTGATTTTCTAGCCATTTAATGACCATAATTGAAATTCGAACTACATGTACATGCAACAGCTAACCATAACGGTTTGAAAAGTCATATTTTGTGTACTTGTGTGCAATTTAATTCCATGTGCAGTAAATTGGAAGGAATTTTCAAACATATTGGTCTAACGGCTATGACACAATTAAGCATGGAGTGCCATGGCATTTAAATTCCAAAAAAATAGAAAATATCGGAAACACATGAAACCTTGGTTGATGTAATGTCATGCCACCAAGATGATGTGGTAAAAAATTTGGCATGTGTGATGAAATTTTGGACACACACCCCTCACAAACCGGAGCAACTCACTAGAAGGTTCATGGTTCCGAGAGGGAACAATGCATGTTTGATGATGAACGGGAGATAGCTTCCTCTTACAGCCTTCAAATTTTTTCTACGTGTAACGTGCACTAATAGAACTGTCATGTGAAAATTAGGAAAATTTCAGGGGTCATTTGACCTTTTAAAGACCGTTAAGTGATTTTCTAGCCATTTAATGACCATAATTCAAATTTGAACTACATCTACATGCAACAGCTAACCATAATGGTTTGAAAAGACATATTTTGTGTACTTGTGTGCGAGTTAATTCCATGTACAGTAAATTAGAAGGAATTTTCAAACATATTTGTCTCACGACATGCAGACATGCATATGTATGCATGGAGTGCCATGGCATTTAAATTTCAAAAAAATTAAGAAATATCAGATACACATGAAACCTTGGTTGATGTAATGTCATGCCACCAAGATGATGTGGTAAAAAAATTGGCATGTTTGACGAAAGTTTGGACACACCCCTCACAAACCGGAGCAACTCACTAGAAGGCTCGTGGTTTCGAGAGGGAATAATGCATGTTTGATGACGAACAGGAGATAGCTTCCTCTTACAACCTTCAAACTTTCTCTACGTTTAACATGCACTACTACAACTGTAATGTGAAAATTTAGAAAATTCTAAGGGTCATTTGACCTTTTAAAGACATTTAAATGATTTTCTAGCCATTTAATGACCGTAATTCAAATTCGAACTACATCTACATGTAACACCTAACTATTACGGTTTCAAAAATCATATTTGTGTATTTGTGTGCAAGTTAATTTTCAAACATATTGGTCTCACGACATGGACACATGCATATGTATGCATGGAGTGCCATAATTAGACGAAATTTTCAAACATATTGGTCTCACGACATGGACACATGCATATGTATGCATGGAGTGCCATGGCATTTTAATTCCAAAAAATTAAAAAATGATCAGAAACACATGAAACGTTCGTTGATGTAATGTCATGCCATCAAGATGATGTGGTAAAAAATTGGCATGTTTGACGAAAGTTTGGACACACACCCTCACAAACCGGAGCAACTCACTAGAAGGCTCATGGTTCCGAGAGGGAACAATGCATGTTTGATGACGAACGGGAGATAGCTCCTCTTACAGCCTTCAATTTTTTTCTATGTTAAACGTGCACTACTACAACTGTAATGTGAAAATTAGGAAAAAATCAGGGGTCATTTGACCTTTTAAAGATATTTAAGTGATTTTCTAGCCATTTAATGATTGTAATTCAAATTTGAACTACATCTACATGCAATGCCTAACCATAATGGTTTGAAAAACCATATTTGTGTACTTGTGTTCGAATTAATTCCATGTGTGCAGTAAATTAGAAATTTTTTCAAACATATTGGTCACACGACATGAACACATGCATATGTATGCATCGAGTGCCATGGCATTTTAATTCCAAAAAATTAAAAAAATATCATAAACACATGAAACCTTGGTTGATGTAATGTCATGCCACCAAGATGATGTGGTAAAAAAATTGGCATGTTTAACGAAAGTTTGGACACACACCCCTAACAAACCGGAGCAACTCACTAGAAGGCTCATGGTTCCGAGAGGGAACAATCCATGTTTGATGACGAACATGAGATAGCTTCCTCTTACGGCATTCAAAAATTTTCTATGTCTAACGTGCACTGCTACAACTGTATTGTGAAAATTAGGAAAGTTCTAGGGGTTAATTCACATTTTAAAGACATTTAAGTGATTTTCTAGCCATTTAATGACCGTAATTCAAATTTGAAAGACATCTAAATGCAACGGCTAACCATAACGGTTCAGAAAATCATATTTGTGTACTTGTGTGCGAGTTAATTCCATGTGCAGTAAATTAGAAGGAATTTTCAAACATATTGGTCTCACGACATGGACACATGCATATGTATGCATGGAGTGCTATGGCATTTTAATTCAAAAAAAAAATGATAAGAAAAACATGAAACCTTGCTTAATGCAATGTCATGCCACCAAGATGATGTGGTGAAAAATTTGGCATGTTTGACGAAAGTTTGGACACACATCCCTCACAAATCGGAGCAACTCACTAGAAGGCTCGTGGTTCCGAGAGGGAACAATGCATGTTTGATGACGCACGGGAGATAACCTCCTCTTACGGCCTTCCAATATTTTTCTACGTTTAACGTGCACTACTACAACTGTAATGTGAAAGTTAGGAAAATTCTAGGGGTCATTTGACCTTTTAAAGATATTTAAGTGATTTTCTAGCCATTGAATGAACGTAATGCAAATTTGAACTACATGTACATGCAATGGCTAACCATAACTGTTTGAAAAATCATATTTGTGTACTTGTGTGCGAGTTAATTTCTTGTGCAGTAAATTAGAAAAAATTTCAAACATATTGGTCTCACGACATGGACACATGCATATGTATGCATGAAGTGCCATGCCATTTAATTCCAAAAAATTAAAAAAAACATGAAACCTTGGTTGATGTAATGGCATGCAACCAAGATGATGTGGTAAAAAATGGCATGTTTGATGAAAGTTTGGACACACCCCTCACAAACCGGAGCAACTCACTAGAAGGCTCATGGTTTGGAAAGGGAACAATGCTTGTTTGATGACGAACAAGAGGTAGCTTCCTCTTACGGCCTTCAAATTTTTTCTACATTTAACGTGCACTACTACAACTGTAATGTGAAAATTAGGAAAATCCTAAGGGTCATTTGACCTTTTAAAGATATTTAAGTGATTTTCTAGCTATTTAAGGACCATAATTCAAATTTGAACTATATCTACATGCAACGGCTAACCATAATGGTTTGAAAAATCATATTTGCGTACTTGTGTGTGAGTTAATTGTTGGGGAACGTTGCAGAAAATTAAAATTTTTCCTACGGTTTCACCAAGATCCATCTATGAGTTCATCTAAGCAACGAGTCAAGGGAGAGAGTTAGCATCTACATACCACTTGTAGATCACGTGCGGAAGCTTGCAAGGTGATGATGTAGTCGTACTCGACGTGATTCGAATCACCGATGACCAAGTGCTGAACGGACAGCACCTCCGCGTTCAACACACGTACGGGACGGGAGACGTCTCCTCCTTCTTGATCCAGCAAGGGGGAAGGAGAGGTTGAGGAAGACAGCTCCACCGGCAGCAGGACGGCGTGGTGATGGTGGAGAGGCAGTACTCCGACAGGGCTTCGCCAAGCACACAACGGAGGAGGAGAGGTGTTGGGGAGGGGAGGGCTGCGCCTTGGAGGATGGTGCGGCTTCCCTCCCCTCACCCCTCTATTTATAGAGGGAAGGGAGAAGGGGGCCGGCCCCCTAGAACCCATCTAGGGGGGGTGCGGCGGCCAAGGGGAGAGGGGAGAGGGTGGCTTGCCCCCCAAGCCAAGGGGGGCGCCCCCTCTAGGGTTCCCCCCTCAACCCTAGGCGCATGGGCCCAAGGGAGGGGGTGCGGCCAGCCCACCAGGGGCTGGCTCCCTGCCCCACGCAGCCCATGTGGCCCCCCGGGAGGGGTGGCCCCTCCCGGTGGACCCCCGGAACCCTTCCGGTGGCCCGGTACAATACCGGTATGACCCCGAAACTTCCCGGTGTCCGTTTGACAACTTCCCATATATAAATCTTTACCTCCGGACCCTTCCGGAGCTCCTCGTGACGTCCAGGATCCCATCCGGGACTCCGAACAACATTCGGTAGTCACATACTAGTCTTCCTAATAACCCTAGCGTCACCGAACCTTAAGTGTGTAGACCCTACGGGTTCGGGAGACATGCAGACATGACCGAGACGCTCTCAGGTCAATAACCAACAGCGGGATCTGGATACCCATGATGGCTCCCACATGCTCCTCGATGTTGTCATCGGATGAACCACGATGTCGAGGATTCGATCAAACCCTGTATGCAATTCCCTTTGTCAATCGGTACGTTACTTGCCCGAGACTCGATCGTCGGTATCCCAATACCTTGTTCAGTCTCGTTACCGGCAAGTCACTTTACTCGTACCGTAATGCATGATCCCGTGTCCAACACCTTGGTCACATTGAGCTCATTATGATGATGCATTACCGAGTGGGCCCAGAGATACCTCTCCGTCATACGGAGTGACAAATCCCAGTCTCGATCCGTGTCAACCCAACAGCTACTTTCGGAGATACCTGTAATGCACCTTTATAGTCACCCAGTTACGTTGTGACGTTTGATACACCCAAGGCACTCTTACGGTATCCGGGAGTTACACGATCTCATGGTCGAAGGAAGAGATACTTGACATTGGCAAAGCTCTAGCAAAACGAACTACACGATCTTTTATGCTATGCTTAGGATTGGGTCTTGTCCATCACATCATTCTCCTAATGATGTGATCCCGTTATCAACGACATCCAATGTCCATAGTCAGGAAACCATGACTATCTGTTGATCACAACGAGCTAGTCAACTAGAGGCTCACCAGGGACATATTGTGGTCTAAGTATTCACACGTGTATTACGATTTCCGGATAATACAGTTATAGCATGAATAAAAGACATTTATCATGAACATTGAAATATAATAATACTTTTATTATTGCCTCTAGGGCATATTTCCAACAGTCTCCCACTTGCACTAGAGTCACCAATCTAGTTACATTGTGATGAATCGAACACCCATAGAGTTCTGGTGTTGATCATGTTTTGCACGCGAGAGAGGTTTAGTCAGCGGATCTGCGACATTCAGATCCGTGTGCACTTTGCAAATCTCTATGTCTCCATCTTGAACATTTTCACGGATGGAGTTGAAACGACGCTTGATGTGCCTGGTCTTCTTGTGAAACCTGGGCTCCTTGGCGAGGGCAATAGCTCCAGTGTTGTCACAGAAGAGTTTGATCGGCCCCGACGCATTGGGTATGACTCCTAGGTCGGTGATGAACTCCTTCACCCAAATCGCTTCATGCGCTGCCTCCGAGGCTGCCATGTACTCCGCTTCACACGTAGATCCCGCCACGACGCTCTGCTTGCAGCTGCACCAGCTTACTGCTCCACCATTCAACATATACACGTATCCGGTTTGTGACTTAGAGTCATCCAGATCTGAGTCGAAGCTAGCGTCGACGTAACCCTTTACGACGAGCTCTTCGTCTCCTCCATAAACGAGAAACATGTCCTTCGTCCTTTTCAGGTACTTCAGGATATTCTTGACCGCTGTCCAGTGTTCCTTGCCGGGATTACTTTGGTATCTTGCTACCAAACTTACGGCAAGGTTTACATCGGGTCTGGTACACAGCATGGCATACATAATAGATCCTATGGCTGAAGCATAGGGGATGACACTCATCTCTTCTTTATCTTTTGCCGTGGTCGGTGACTGAGCCGAGCTCAATCTCACACCTTGTAACATAGGCAAGAACCCCTTCTTGGACTGATCCATTTTGAACCTCTTCAAAATCTTATCAAGGTATGTGCTTTGTGAAAGACCTATGAGGCGTCTCGATCTATCTCTATAGATCTTGATGCCTAATATATAAGCAGCTTCTCCAAGGTCCTTCATTGAAAAACACTTATTCAAGTAGGCCTTAATGCTGTCCAGAAATTCTATATTATTTCCCATCAAGAGTATGTCATCTACATATAATATGAGAAATGCTACAGAGCTCCCACTCACTTTCTTGTAAACGCAGGCTTCTCCATAAGTCTGCATAAACCCAAACGCTTTGATCATCTCATCAAAGCGAATGTTCCAACTCCGAGATGCTTGCACCAGTCCATAAATGGATCGCTGGAGCTTGCATACTTTGTTAGCGTTCCGAGGATCGACAAAACCTTCC
Source organism: Triticum aestivum (assembly GCF_018294505.1). Taxonomy (NCBI): domain Eukaryota; kingdom Viridiplantae; phylum Streptophyta; class Magnoliopsida; order Poales; family Poaceae; genus Triticum; species Triticum aestivum. The sequence continues at coordinate 113,652,963 of NC_057794.1, read as the reverse complement.
GGCTGCATCATATACAGTTCTTCCTTAAGATGCCCGTTAAGGAATGCCGTTTTGACGTCCATCTGCCATATCTCATAATCATAGTATGCGGCAATTGCTAACATGATTCGGACGGACTTCAGCTTCGCTACGGGAGAGAAAGTCTCGTCGTAGTCAATCCCTTGAACTTGTCGATAACCCTTAGCGACAAGTCGAGCCTTATAGATGGTAACATTACCATCCGCGTCCGTCTTCTTCTTAAAAATCCATTTGTTTTCTATCGCTCGCCGATCATCGGGCAAGTCTGTCAAAGTCCATACTTTGTTTTCATACATGGATTCTATCTCGGATTTCATGGCTTCAAGCCATTTGTTGGAATCCGGGCCCGCCATCGCTTCTTCATAGTTCGAAGGTTCATTGTTGTCTAACAACATGATTTCCAGGACAGGGTTGCCGTACCACTCTGGTGCGGAACGTGTCCTTGTGGACCTACGAAGTTCAGCAGTAACTTGATCCGAAGTACCTTGATCATCATCATTGTTTTCCTCTTCAGTTGGTGTGGGCATCACAGGAACGGTTTCCTGCGCTGCGCCACTTTCCCGCTCAAGAGGTAGTACTTCATCGAGTTCTACTTTCCTCCCACTTACTTCTTTCGAGAGAAACTCTTTTTCCAGAAAGCATCCGTTCTTGGCAACAAAGATCTTGCCTTCGGATCTTAAGTAGAAGGTATACCCGACAGTTTCCTTAGGGTATCCTATGAATACGCATTTTTCCGACTTGGGTTCGAGCTTTTCAGGTTGAAGTTTCTTGACATAAGCATCGCATCCCCAAACTTTTAGAAACGACAGCTTAGGTTTCTTTCCAAACCATAATTCATACGGTGTCGTCTCAACGGATTTAGACGGTGCCCTATTTAAAGTGAATGTAGCTGTCTCTAGAGCGTATCCCCAAAATGATAGCGGTAAATCGGTAAGAGACATCATAGACCGCACCATATCCAATAGAGTGCGATTACGACGTTCGGACACACCGTTTCGCTGAGGTGTTCCAGGCGGCGTGAGTTGTGAAACGATTCCACATTTCCTTAAGTGTGTACCAAATTCGTGACTTAAGTATTCTCCTCCACGATCTGATCGTAAGAATTTTATCTTTCGGTCACGTTGATTCTCTACCTCATTCTGAAATTCCTTGAACTTTTCAAAGGTCTCAGACTTGTGTTTCATTAAGTAGACATACCCATATCTACTCAAGTCATCAGTGAGAGTGAGAACATAACGATATCCTCCGCGAGCCTCAACGCTCATTGGACCGCACACATCGGTATGTATGATTTCCAACAAGTTGGTTGCTCGCTCCATTGTTCCGGAGAACGGAGTCTTGGTCATTTTGCCCAAGAGGCATGGTTCGCACGTGTCAAACGATTCATAATCAAGAGACTCTAAAAGTCCATCGGCATGGAGCTTCTTCATGCGCTTGACACCAATGTGACCAAGGCGGCAGTGCCACAAGTATGTGGGACTATCGTTATCAACTTTAAATCTTTTGGCATCTACACTATGAACATGTGTAATATTACGCTCGAGATTCATTAAGAATAAACCATTGACCATCGGAGCATGACCATAAAACATATCTCTCATATAAATCGAACAACCATTATTCTCTGACTTAAATGAGTAGCCATCTCGTATTAAACGAGATCCAGATACAATGTTCATGCTCAAACTTGGCACTAAATAACAATTATTAAGGTTCAAAACTAATCCCGTAGGTAAATGTAGAGGCAGCGTGCCGACGGCGATCACATCGACTCTGGAACCATTCCCGACGCGCATAGTCACCTCGTCCTTCGCCAGTCTCCGTTTATTCCGCAGCTCCTGCTGTGAGTTACAAATATGAGCAACGGCACCGGTATCAAATACCCAGGAGTTACTACGAGTACTGGTAAGGTACACATCAATCACATGTATATCAAATATACCTTTGGTGTTGCCGGCCTTCTTATCCGCTAAGTATTTGGGGCAGTTCCGCTTCCAGTGACCCTTCCCCTTGCAATAAAAGCACTCAGTCTCAGGCTTAGGTCCATTCTTTGACTTCTTCCCGGTAACTGGCTTACCAGGCGCGGCAACCTCCTTGCCGTCCTTCTTGAAGTTCTTCTTACCCTTGCCCTTCTTGAACTTAGTGGTCTTATTGACCATCAACACTTGATGTTCTTTCTTGATTTCAGCCTCTGCTGACTTCAGCATCGAGAACACTTCAGGAATGGTCTTTTCCATCCCCTGCATGTTGTAGTTCATCACAAAGCTCTTGTAGCTTGGTGGGAGCGACTGGAGGATTCTGTCAATGACCGCCTCATCTGGGAGGTTAATGTTCAGCTGGGTCATACGGTTGTGCAACCCAGACATCTTCAGGATGTGCTCACTGACAGAACTGTTTTCCTCCATCTTACAACTGTAGAACTTGTCGGAGACATCATATCTCTCGACCCGGGCATGAGCTTGAAAAACTAGTTTCAGCTCTTCGAACATCTCATATGCTCCGTGGTGCTCAAAACGCTTTTGGAGCCCCGGTTCTAAGCTGTAAAGCATGCCGCACTGAACGAGGGAGTAATCATCAGCACGAGACTGCCAAGCATTCATAATGTCTTGGTTCTCTGGGACGGGAGCGTCACCTAGCGGTCCTTCTAGGACATATTGTTTCCTGGCAGCTATGAGGATGATCCTCAGGTTCCGGACCCAGTCCGTATAGTTGCTGCCATCATCTTTCAGCTTGGTTTTCTCTAGGAACGCGTTGAAGTTCATGTTGACATTAGCGTTGGCCATTGATCTACAAGACATATTTGCAAAGGTTTTAGACTAAGTTCATGATAATAAAGTTCTAATCAAATTATGAACTCCCACTTAGATTAGACATCCCTCTAGTCATCTAAGTGTTACACGATCCGAGTCGACTAGCCCGTGTCCGATCATCACGTGAGACGGACTAGTCATCGTCGGTGAACATTCTCATGTTGATCGTATCTTCCATACGATTCGTGTTCGACCTTTCGGTCTCCGTGTTCCGAGGCCATGTCTGCACATGCTAGGCTCGTCAAGTTAACCCTAAGTGTTTTTCGCTGTGTAAAACTGTCTTACACCCGTTGTATGTGAACGTAAGAATCCATCACACCCGATCATCACGTGGTGCTTAGAAGCGACGAACTGTAGCAACGGTGCACAGTTAGGGGAGAACACTTCTTGAAATTTTATAAGGGATCATCTTATTTACTACCGTCGTCCTAAGTAAACAAGATGCATAATACATAATAAACATCACATGCAATTATATAGTTGTGACATGATATGGCCAATATCATATAGCTCCATTGATCTTCATCTTCGGGGCTCCATGATCATCTTGTCACCGGCTTGACACCATGATCTCCATCATCATGATCTCCATCATCGTGTCTTCATGAAGTTGTCACGCCAACGACTACTTCTACTTCTATGACTAACGTTTAGCAATAAAGTAAGTAGTTTACATGGCGTTCTTCAATGACACGCAGGTCATACAAAAAATAAAGACAACTCCTATGGCTCCTGCCGGTTGTCATACTCATCGACATGCAAGTCGTGAATCCTATTACAAAGAACATGATCTCATACATCACAATTCATCATTCATCACAACTTCTGGCCATATCACATCACATGATCAATCGCTGCAAAAACAAGTTAGACGTCCTCTAATTGTTGTTGCATCTTTTACGTGGCTGCAATTGGGTTCTAGCAAGAACGTTTTCTTACCTACGAATCACCACAACGTGATTTTGTCAACTTCTATTTACCCTTCATAAGGGCCCTGTTCATCGATTCCGCTCCAACTAAAGTGGGAGAGACAGACACCCGCCAGCCACCTTATGCAACTAGTGCATGTCAGTCGGTGGAACCGGTCTCACGTAAGCGTACGTGTAAGGTTGGTCCGGGCCGCTTCATCCCACAATACCGTTGAGCAAGAAAAGACTAGTAGAGGCAAGTAAGATGACAAAATCCACGCCCACAACAAAATTGTGTTCTACTCGTGCAAAGAGAACTACGCATAGACCTAGCTCATGATGCCACTGTTGGGGAACGTTGCAGAAAATTAAAATTTTTCCTACGGTTTCACCAAGATCCATCTATGAGTTCATCTAAGCAACGAGTCAAGGGAGAGAGTTTGCATCTACATACCACTTGTAGATCGCGTGCGGAAGCTTGCAAGGTGATGATGTAGTCGTACTCGACGTGATTCGAATCACCGATGACCAAGTGCTGAACGGACAGCACCTCCGCGTTCAACACACGTACGGGACGGGAGACGTCTCCTCCTTCTTGATCCAGCAAGGGGGAAGGAGAGGTTGAGGAAGACAGCTCCACCGGCAGCACGACGGCGTGGTGATGGTGGAGAGGCAGTACTCCGACAGGGCTTCGCCAAGCACACAACGGAGGAGGAGAGGTGTTGGGGAGGGGAGGGCTGCGCCTTGGAGGGTGGTGCGGCTGCCCTCCCCTCACCCCTCTATTTATAGGGGGAAGGGAGAAGGGGGCCGGCCCCCTAGAACCCATCTAGGGGGGGTGCGGCGGCCAAGGGGAGAGGGGGAGAGGGTGGCTTGCCCCCCAAGCCAAGGGGGGCGCCCCCTCTAGGGTTCCCCCCTCAACCCTAGGCGCATGGGCCCAAGGGAGGGGGTGCGGCCAGCCCACCAGGGGCTGGCTCCCTGCCCCACGCAGCCCATGTGGCCCCCCGGGAGGGGTGGCCCCTCCCGGTGGACCCCCGGAACCCTTCCGGTGGCCCCGGTACAATACCGGTATGACCCCGAAACTTCCCGGTGTCCGTTTGACAACTTCCCATATATAAATCTTTACCTCCGGACCCTTCCGGAGCTCCTCGTGACGTCCAGGATCCCATCCGGGACTCCGAACAACATTCGGTAGTCACATACTAGTCTTCCTAATAACCCTAGCGTCACCGAACCTTAAGTGTGTAGACCCTACGGGTTCGGGAGACATGCAGACATGACCGAGACGCTCTCAGGTCAATAACCAACAGCGGGATCTGGATACCCATGATGGCTCCCACATGCTCCTCGATGTTGTCATCGGATGAACCACGATGTCGAGGATTCGATCAAACCCTGTATGCAATTCCCTTTGTCAATCGGTACGTTACTTGCCCGAGACTCGATCGTCGGTATCCCAATACCTTGTTCAGTCTCGTTACCGGCAAGTCACTTTACTCGTACCGTAATGCATGATCCCGTGTCCAACACCTTGGTCACATTGAGCTCATTATGATGATGCATTACCGAGTGGGCCCAGAGATACCTCTCCGTCATACGGAGTGACAAATCCCAGTCTCGATCCGTGTCAACCCAACAGCTACTTTCGGAGATACCTGTAATGCACCTTTATAGTCACCCAGTTACGTTGTGACGTTTGATACACCCAAGGCACTCTTACGGTATCCGGGAGTTACACGATCTCATGGTCGAAGGAAGAGATACTTGACATTGGCAAAGCTCTAGCAAAACGAACTACACGATCTTTTATGCTATGCTTAGGATTGGGTCTTGTCCATCACATCATTCTCCTAATGATGTGATCCCGTTATCAACGACATCCAATGTCCATAGTCAGGAAACCATGACTATCTGTTGATCACAACGAGCTAGTCAACTAGAGGCTCACCAGGGACATATTGTGGTCTAAGTATTCACACGTGTATTACGATTTCCGGATAATACAGTTATAGCATGAATAAAAGACATTTATCATGAACATTGAAATATAATAATACTTTTATTATTGCCTCTAGGGCATATTTCCAACATTAATTCCATGTGTAGTAAATTAGAAAAAAAATTCAAACATATTGGTCTCATGACATGGACACATGCATATGTATGCATGGAGTGCCATGGCATTTTAATTTCAAAAATCTTAAAAATGATTAGAAAAACATGAAACCTTGCTTAATGTAATGTCATGCAACCAAGATGATGTGGTAAAAAAATTGGCATGTTCGACGAAAGTTTGGACACACACCCCTCACAAACCGAAGGAACTCACTAGAAGGCTCGTGGTTCCGAGAGGGAATAATGCATGTTTGACGACGAACGGGAGATAGCTTCCTCTTACGACGTTTAATTTTTTTCTACTTTTAACGTGCACTACTACAACTGTAATGTGAAAATTAGGAAAATTCTAGGTGTCATTTGACCTTTTAAAGACATTTAAGTGATTTTTTTGCCATTTAATGACTGTATTTTAAATTTGAACTACGTCTACATGCAAGGGCTAACCATAACGGTTTGAAAAATCATATTTGTGTACTTGTGTGCGAGTTAATTCCATGTGCAGTAAATTAGAAGGAATTTTCAAACATATTGGTCTCACGACATAGACACATTCATATGTATGCATGGAGTGCCATGTCATTTTAATTCCAAAAAAATAAAAAATTATCAGAAAAACTAGAAACCTTGCTTGATGTAATGTCATGCCACCAAGATGATGTGGTAAAAAAATCGGCATGTTTGACAAAAGTTTGGATACACATTCCTCACAAATCGGAGCAACTCACTAGAAGGCTCGTGGTTCCGAGAGGGAACAATGCATTGATGACGAATAGGAGATAGCTTCCTCTTACGGCCTTTAATTTTTTTTCTATGTTTAACGTGCACTACTACAACTGTAATGTGAAAATTAGGAAAATTCTAGGGGTCATGTGACCTTTTAAAGATATTTAAGTGATTTCTAGCCACTTAATGACCATAATTCAAATTTGAACTACATCTACATGCAACGGCCAACCATAACGGTTTGAAAAATCATATTTGTGTACTTGTGTGCGAGTTAATTTCATGTGCAGTAAAATAGAAGGAATTTTCAGATATATTGGTCTCACGGCTTGGGCACATGCATGGAGTGCCATGGCATTTTAATTCCAAAAAATTAAAAAATGACTAGAAAAACATGAAACCTTGCTTGATGTAATGTCATGCCACCAAGATGATGTGGTAAAAAATGGCCTATTTGACGAAAGTTTGGACACAACCCCCTCACAAACCGGAGCAACTCACTTGAAGGTTCGTGGTTTCGAGATGGAACAATGCATGTTTGATGACGAACGGGAGATAGCTTCCTCTTACAGCCTTCAAATTTTTTCTACGTTTAACATGCACTAATACAACTGTCATGTGAGAATTTGGAAAATTTCAGGGGTCATTTGACCTTTTAAAGACCAGTAAGTGATTTTCTAGTTATTTAATGACCGTAATTCAAATTTGAACTACATTTACATGCAACGGCTAACCATAACTGTTTGAAAAATTATATTTGTGTACTTGTGTGCGAGTTAATTTCATGTGCAGTAAATTAGAATTTTTTTCAAACATATTGGTCTCACGACATGGACACATGCATATGTATGCATGAAGTGCCATGCCATTTAATTCCAAAAAATTAAAAAATAATCAAAAAAACATGAAACCTTGGTTGATGTAATGGCATGCAACCAAGATGATGTGGTAAAAAATGGCATGTTTGACGAAAGTTTGGACACACCCCTCACAAACCGGAGCAACTCACTAGAAGGCTCGTGGTTTCGAGAGGGAATAATGCATGTTTGATGACGAAAGAGAGGTAGCTTCCTCTTACGGCCTTCAAATGTTTTCTACGTTTAACATGCACTACTACAACTGTAATTTGAAAATTAGGAAAATCCTAAGGGTCATTTGACCTTTTAAAGACATTTAAGTGATTTTCTAGCTATTTAAGGACCGTAATTCAAATTTGAACTATATCTACATGCAACGGCTAACCATAATGGTTTGAAAAATCATATTTGCGTACTTGTGTGTGAGTTAATTCCATGTGTAGTAAATTAGAAAAAAAATTCAAACATATTGGTCTCCTGACATGGACACATGCATATGTATGCATGGAGTGCCATGGCATTTTAATTTCAAAAATCTTAAAAATGATTAGAAAAACATGAAACCTTGCTTCATGTAATGTCATGCCACCAAGATGATGTGGTAAAAAAATTGGCATGTTCGATGAAAGTTTGGACACACACCCCTCACAAACCGGAGCAACTCACTAGAAGGCTCGTGGTTCCGAGAGGGAACAATGCATGTTTGATGACGAATGGGAGATAGCTTCCTCTTACGGCGTTTATTTTTTTTCTACTTTTAACGTGCACTACTACAACTGTAATGTGAAAATTAGGAAAATTCTAGGGGTCATTTGACCTTTTAAAGATATTTAAGTGATTTCCTTGCCATTTAATGACTGTAATTCAAATTTGAACTACATCTACATGCAATGGCTAACCATAACGGTTTGCAAAATCATATTTGTGTACTTGTGTGCGAGTTAATTCCATGTGCAGTAAATTAGAAGGAATTTTCAAACATATTGGTCTCACGACATGGACACATGCATATGTATGCATGGAGTGCCATGGCATTTTAATTCCAAAAAAAATAAAAAATTATTAGAAAAACTAGAAACCTTGCTTGATGTAATGTCATGCCACCAAGATGATGTGGTAAAAAAATTGGCATGTTTTACGAAAGTTTGGATACACATTCCTCACAAATCGAAGCAACTCACTAGAAGGCTCGTGGTTCCGAAAGGGAACAATGCATGTTTGATGACGAATAGGAGATAGCTTCCTCTTACGGCCTTCAAATTTTTTCTACGTTAACGTGCACTACTACAACTGTAATGTGAAAATTAGGAAAATTCTAGGGGTCATGTGACCTTTTAAAGATATTTAAGTGATTTCTAGCCATTTAATGACCGTAATTCAAATTTGAACTACATCTACATGCAACGGCTAACCATAACGGTTTGAAAAATCATATTTGTGTACTTGTGTGCGATTTAATTTCATGTGCAGTAAAATAGAAGGAATTTTCAGACATATTGGTCTCACGGCTTGGGCACATGCATGGAGTGCCATGGCATTTTAATTCCAAAAAATTAAAAAATGACCAGAAAAACATGAAACCTTGCTTGATGTAATGTCATGCCACCATGATGATGTGGTAAAAAAATGGCCTATTTGATGAAAGTTTGGACACAACCCACTCACAAACCGGAGCAACTCACTAGAAGGTTCGTGGTTCCGAGATGGAACAATGCATGTTTGATGACGAACGGGAGATAGCTTCCTCTTACGGCCTTCAAATTTTTTCTACGTTTAACATGCACTAATACAACTGCCATGTGAGAATTTGGATAATTTCAAAGGTCATTTGACCTTTTAAAGACCAGTAAGTGATTTTATAGTTATTTAATGACCGTAATTCAAATTTGAACTACATTTACATGCAACGGCTAACCATAATGGTTTGAAAAATCATATTTTTGTGTACTTGTGTGTGAGTTAAAAAAATCATCAGACGATGTAAATATCTGGTGTTCAAAAAAGAAAATATAAAGATTTGACAAGACAAACGACCTCCACACGATTGGCACTCTATCTCATGGCTCGAGGTTTGGTAGGTGAGTGGCGGGGATCATTAATCAGACATGGTTCTGTATTGGAACCCGTCAGCTATTATGTTCACACACAGATTTTGCTGCGGGAATCGTGTGTAATTCAAATTACAGTACTCATAAATTCTGGTGACCGGAGTGTGTACTGTTCCCATCGATCTAGATTCCGGCCGCCAATAAATACTATCTTGCTCACGTCATCCCGCCTGCATTCTCATCTACATCCTCCCATCGCTCGCCCTCTTTCTCTCAAATCTCTACCATGGCGCCGCTGGTCCGCCCATGCGCTGATGAGGAGTCGCCGCCCCCGAGGACGTTCACTCGAATAGCAGCGACGATGACCCCTACACGCCGCCGAACGAGGTTGCACCGGACCCCCCAACTTGGATTGGTTTTGGGGCCATTACAATCTTTGTCTGTGGAAGTCGCTGTCACAGGCCAAGAAAGCCAGACATGTGGCATTCAAGAAGGAGATGGCGGAGAAGGAAGCCAGGTACCAGGCGGCCTATGAAGCCCGTGATGCCGCCTGGAAAAAGGAGGCAATGGAGCTTTCTGGGAGGGTGCGTCGTCGTGCGGAGGAGGTGTACGAAGACGGGTACTTCGCGAGGAAGGTCAAAGGCGCTGGGCACCTCGTCGCTGCGTGGAGGTGGGCCGATAAGCTCCAGCGTGCCACAGACGAGGTGCTCTGGTGGGCGCCCAACGAAATGGTGAGATCATTCGCGCTCGTCCGCCAGCAAGAGGCAGATCGGTATGTCAAGCGCTGCGAGGCGGAGGAGGTGAAGTACTGCCTCCACACTGGGAAGACACCGCGCACCAGGGAGCTGCTAGTGAGGGGCTGCCGGAATACTGGCAGCAGGAGGGATTATTAGCTTTAGTATTGTTCGTTTTCAATTTTATGCATTATACCTAGTAGTTAAGTATCATCACGTATATGTGATGATATTATATATATATTGTGATGAACTAATGAACAATTAATATATATATATATATATATATATATTATGAATTCCATTTTCTATCTGTTTTGTATAGTAATTTGAATCTATCTATCATCATCCACATATATAGAATGTAAAGCGTATATACACACATTGAAACATAACATATAAGAATGGAAAACAGAGTACACACATTGAACCAGAGCAATAAATAGAGCAATACTATGATTGATGTGAATACATAGCTATCCACGTCGAAACGACTCACAAAATAAAACACGTCCATGAGACCATGACCAGCAGCCCTTGCCTACGGTAGCTCTTGGCTCAGCTTGAACTCGTGCAGGCGTTCGTCCAAGCGGTCGACACGCTCGCGGTACATCTGGAGCACGATCTCGAGCTCTAGGTTGGCTATTTCATCGGAGATCGCCAGCTCGAGGATGCGACGGCCATGTTCCTCTACTGTGTTCAGGTGGACACCTGGGCCAAGGAGGCGGTCGAGCCTACCGACCAGCGTGTTGGCATCGAGCGGGCCGCGGACAAGGCGAACGGCGCGACCCATGCGAACGGCGCAGCGGTCGTCCGGTGCAAGTACGACGCGGCTGGCCTCTGGTGCAAGTA
>NC_057794.1:113337173-113341594 GCF_018294505.1 Triticum aestivum | reverse complement strand
AAGCATAAGGAAGCAGCTTCCTTCATATGGACATATATTGGTCATGGTGTATGGTTGGGTCTGATTGAGCAATTGCAGAGTTATCAATCACTCAAATTGAGAAAGAAAATCCCTACAATTTTGAGTGCCACTCATAGCCAATTGATGTAAGCTTGAAGCTAAGCTAGGCAAATCCATCTGAAGAAATTCAGTTGCTCTTAACTTTGTTATTTTTTTGAAAAAGTGGTTGAAACAACTTACAAGCCTTACGTAACTTTCCTTTACCATATTCTCTCTCCCCCTTTATTTCTAGGGGTTGGGCCCCTCCTCCCCTCTAATCACAATCACAGTTTGCCTTCTGGTTATTTATGTAAAACTTAACGTAAGTTTTAGTAGATGTAGCATTGCTCTTCTTCTAGGATCATCTGATTGTGGTTTCGCTCATGCGGTTTTCCTAGGAGATTTATTCGATTTGTACTGTTTTCTATAAGGAAAAAGTTAGTGGTCAACCGACCGATCTTTCCTCTCACATCCATCACGTTCTACGCTTGAGACACGTCTTGAAGGGCCAGCGCACCGCTTCTCTCCTTCATCCCTATCTCTAGTGAAATGGCCGCATATTTTTATCTCTCGTGTCCATGCGTTGAATCTCATTTGACCATGCAGAGCGCTCTGTACTGCAGTTCTTGCAACTGGGCACCTGTTTCGAAAAGGCATACTGCAACAAATGGGGTGATGCAGAGACCATGGGGTGCTCTCCCCGTTGCAGTCGTCGGCGTTCTTGCAAGTTTTCGCAACAACAATCTTGTTGCAGGAATACATAGAAGAAGTTAGAGATGTTGGGTCCTATTGCAATGGAGGTTTTGCAACAAGAGTCTTGTTACAAAAAATAAAAGAAAGTGTTTTGCATCAAGGGTCTTGTTGCTGAAAAATAGAGAAGAAAAAGTTTTGCTGCGGTAAATTAAAGAAGAGAATATTTTGCAACAAAGGTCTTGTTGCAGAAAATTGGAGAAGAGATTTTTGTAACATGACTCTTGTTGCAGAAAGTTAAAGAATAAGAGGTTTCACAACAAGAGCATTTTTGTAGAAAATTAAAGAAGAAGAACGAACGACTCGCATTGTACAATCGGACGGCTCGCGAGGCGGCTGATCTTTTTAAAAGATCCGTCGGCCGAAGCGTAGCACTGCCCTATTTTCTATAAATTCCAGCATGTAATCCCAGAACTTTGATGGAATTAATAACCTTAATAACAAGACAAAACAAAAAGAACAGAAAACCATAAGGAAGCAGCTTCCTTCATATGGACATATACTGGTCATGGTGTATGGTTGGGCCTGATTGAGCAATTGCGGAGTTATCAATCACTCAAATTGAGAAAGAAAATCCCTACAATTCTGAGTGCCACTCATAGCCAATTGATGTAAGCTTGAAGCTGAGCTAGGCAAATCCATCTGAAGCAATTCAGTTGCTCTTAACTCTGTTATTTTTTTTCCAAAAAGTGGTTGAAACAACTTACGGAGCCTGACGTAACTTTCCTTTACCATATTCTCTCTCCCCCTTTATTTCTAGGGGGTGGGCCCCTCCTCCACTCTAATCCTAATCACAGTTTGCCTTCTGGTTGTTCACGTAAAATTTAATGTAAGTTTTAGTAGATGTAGCATTGCTCTTCTTCTAGGATCATCTGATTGTGGTTCCGCTCACGCGGCTTTTTTGGGAGATTTATTCGATTTGTACTGTTTTCTATAAGGAAAAAGCTAGTAGTCAACCGACTGATCTTTCCTCTCACATCCATCACGTTCTACGCTTGAGACACGTCTTGATGGGCCAGCGCACCGCTTCTCTCCTTCATCCCTATCTCTAATGAAATGGCCACATATTTTTATCTCTCGTGTCCATGCATTGAATCTCATTTGAGCATGCAGAGCGCTCTGTATTGTAGTTCTTGTAAGTGAGCACCTGTTTCGAAAAGGTATACTGCAACAAATGGGGTGATGCAGAGACCACGGGGTGCTCTCCCCGTTGCAGTCGTCGGCGTTCTTGCAAGTTTTCGCAACAACAATCTTGTTGCAGGAATACATAGAAGAAGCTAGAGATGTTGGGTCCTATTGCAATGAAGATTTTGCAAGAAGAGTCTTGTTACAGAAACATAAGAGAAAGTGTTTTGCATCAAGGGTCTTATTGCAGAAAAATAGAGAAGAAAAAGTTTTGCCGCGGTAAATTAAAGAAAATAATATTTTGCAACAAAGGTCTTGTTGCAGAAAATTAAAGAAGAGATTTTTGTAGCATGACTCTTGTTGCAGAAAGTTAAAAAATAAGAGGTTTCACAATAAGAGTATTTTTGCAGAAAATTAAAGAAGAAGAACAAACGACCCGCATTGTACAATCGGACGGCTCGCGAGGCGGCAGATCTTTTTAAAAGATCCGCCGCCGAAGCGTAGCACTGCCCTTTCTATAAATTCCAGCATGTAATCCCTAGAACTTTGATGGAATTAATAATCTTAATAACAAGACAAAACAAAAAGAACAGAAAACCATTGCCAGCCGTCTATAGTTTACCCATGTACACTGCACTCGGCAGCTCTAGCTAGCTCACGGGGCCAGCCACTCAGGCCACCGGCGCCGCCCCATCCTCCTGCATCCTCACCGCCGACCTGCAGACCGGGCACGTGGAGCTCAGTCGGAGCCACGCATCGATGCATCCGACGTGGAACGCATGGCTGCACGCCGGGAGCAGCCTCCCCAGCTCGCCGTCCTCCACCTCCCCGAGGCACACGGCGCAATGCTCGGCGGCGGCGGCGGCCGCCACCTTGGCAGACGAAGACTCCCACACGAGCACCGGCAGCGCGCCCAGCTCCTTGGCGCCCAGCCCCGCTGGCTCCGGCGCGCACGCGGCGTCGACGGTGATCACCTCGAGCTCGTAGCCGTCCGGCGGCCGCTGCAGCGCCAGCGCCAGCGCGTGAGGGTTGCTCAATGCGGCGGCGGTGGTGGCACGACGCTGCAGGAAGCACCGGGCGTAGAGGTGGAGCGCGGCGACGAAGGCGATCGCCGCCGAGAGCGCGGTCACCGCGGCCAGGAGGACGTTGGTGTTGTATGGAGGCGCAAACGGCGACATGGCTGGATGCTGGTGCGCACGGTGCAGTGTGCAATCATGCATATGGCAGTCCGGTGACCAGCGACTGAACCATATGTATATATATCTGAAGGCAGCGGGTAACGAGCGTCTCGGTTTCTTCTCACAAGTTGCAGATTTTGTTATCTTTAACGAACTCGTGTCTGCGCTGCGTTTCAATGCCAGCATACCCCACATGTCATGGACGTGCCATCGACGTCAAATGCCGCCTTTTGCTCGCCGCATAAACTATGGCTTGCCTACATACCTTTCTGCACAAAAACTATTGGCAACTTGTGGCGACCGGCCAGCCAAGCATACGTCCGTCCGGCCCCTACAGCCTTCGTAGATGCCGCATGAAATCGTGGGAGGTTTTGGCACACTGCTGCGCCCCGTGCCACCGAGTTTCTGGAGCAAGAGACTGAAACGTCTCGTGTCCTCACATGGATACGGGAACAGCACAGCACAGGAGGTCCACAGCTCGGTGGGCAGGTCTCATGATGGCCCGAGAGTCCAAGTGAGCAGTGATCCTGCATTTCCTTCACTGACATCAGCCACAGGGAAACCAAGGGAGGACAAGGAACAATCCTTTGACTTGTTACTTTCAAGATGAACCTGCATTTTTCTTATCATTACCAGCAGTAACATCTTCTGGTACAGTATCTTTTTACAGTTCCTTATTAGCGGTATTATATGTTTTTTTACAGTGACCAATAGGTGTTTTCGGTCGAATAGTTTACACCGGAGGGGTTAGTTTTACTTTCAGGCCGTCCGGACAGGAGAGATGAATAGCTGGTTACTGTATTGAGTTAACTGTATGTATATACTGCCTGTATGGTTGTATCTAGAACAGCCAATCCGGAACTTGCTGTTGTGCTGAGCCTACCTGTATCTCAGATTCTCAATCCATGAGCTTGTACCTCTTCTCCTCGACACCGGTGACGCCCATTTGTATCTCGATTATGGTATGGAGTGGCATCTAAGGTACATTAGAAATGTGTTCAATTGGTTTAGCAATGCTTTTGCCAGTTTTCAAATACAGCGTTGATGCAACAAGAGAAGATCAAAATGCCATGTTACCTCCATGTCTGGAACTTCCCTCAAAGGCCTGTCGGCGAAATACGAGTACAATGCTCGCAACACGGCCTATAAATAAGACAGACATTTTAAGATCAGCGCTTCTGCACAAGAGAGTTTCATCAACGGTAGCAATTTACCTGGTGGGATATAACGACCACTGGTGCTCGCTGGCGTTCGAGCTCGATGATAACAGGCTCCAACCTGAGGATTGTTACCAGTGTAGCACGTTGGTTAGGATGGAGGTAATAACAG
>NC_057794.1:113321539-113336665 GCF_018294505.1 Triticum aestivum | reverse complement strand
ATTGTAAAGTCCAGTAATACTACACAACATTCTGAATAATTCAGCAGATTGTTTTACCTCTGAATCACATCAAGGTAAGACTCCCCACGTGGGTACCGATAACGCAGCTTGTCCTTCTTGCGTGACCTGGTTGCAAGTTGCAGCACGCATTACAAAACCATCATAACAGCATGTTCGAATAATATATATTCAATAAATATGTAAAGGCCAAAATATTGTGGAAGAAATCATGCAATATACAGGTCCGCTCAGTTTAGCAACTCAGATATGTCTAAATGTCTAATGTAACTTCTACACTTTAGCATGGCATGATTAATAGGGAAAACAATGTAGCTTTGTAGCATGGTAATTAACAAAATGGCATGGCACTGTACATAAACTACCAATAAGATATTCCAGAACACTTGTTGCAAAAGTTGCAGAGAAATGTTACTACATACTCATATTCCTCAGGCATAATTTTCTTTATCTCTTCATACGTCATCCCATCACATACACCAGAATTGATCTCATCAAGAGCACGCCATTGTATCTACAAGGTTGAACCTATGTCAGTATACATAGGTAGCAACAGGTCTGTAAGAGAACTCACAAACTTTCAAGGAACTACCTTTGGGAATCCAACAATTGGAGTTGCTGTCAAAATTGTTCTCTGTAGAGTGCTAGTCCAAATCTAAACAACAGGACAGCCACAAAATAAAGCATCTTGCTCTGTTAGCTCTCTTGATAGGATCACAGACATCATCTGTTTCTTAAGTAAAATACTGACAACACTAAGTTGCCCTTGCAAAATAGTGTAACTAAATTTAAGGGGATTACTTACAGTTGCAGTTTTCTCATTTTTGAGGCGCTTTTCAATAAAGTTGGCTAGTTTCTTTGAGTAAAGCTCTCCGTCTTCACTGCATAATTATCAGGCAGGTTGAAGTGGTCTTCGTTAGGTGAATACAATAGGCTAATTCCCATAAGAGGAATGATTCTGCCTATGCTTTCTTGACAAATAAGGCCTCTTTTGGTTCATAGGATAGGATTATCGTAGGAATAGGAATCTTGTAGGAAATGAGATGACATGTATCTCAAATCCTATGAGTAGGAATAAGAAACAAGATGTCATTTGGTTGACACCAAAGGAATTTTTCCATTGAGTCTAGGCTCATTTTTATTTTCCTATGAAATGTGGAGGATAGGAACCAATCCTATGTAGGAATAGGAATCCATTCCTATGAACCAAAGGGCTCTAAAGGAAAAAATCCTATAAGAATCCTATCATCTAGAAATCCTATGAAATTCCTATAAACCAAAGGAGGCCTAAAATAATCAAAATTTCTAATGCAAAATTTCCATATATGTTACCACTTGCCCATTACTCCAATAACTAAAAAATGGTGACTTGAGCATATAAAGGTATCATCTGAAGGTATCAGATTAGAGAAGCAAACCTTAGCACCGTGTCACCGCCAACTCTTCCTCTAACATTGTGTAAACTCTCACCATGCCTGGTAAGCAAAATAGGCCGAGGCGCAAGATGAGAATTCACCTGCAGTTGCATATTAAGGAAGGATGTGTCACAAATTAAAAGTGCACTAATGACACTCCATTGTTAACACTCCAAATAAACTTTGAAGCAACCACAAAATATGAGCATTTCCATAATGGGAAGATATTATACTTGCTTCCGAAACGGCAATTGACTATTTATATTGTAAGAAACTAAGCATTGAAGTACATACCAAGAAAAAGACAATGCGCCCAGGGAGATAGCCACTGATATTGTTCACCTGGTACAAGGTGGCAAGAAGTTAGAAATTCGAAGAAACAAGTACCAAACAAATTTAGAATGCTAAGTTTCAAAATTTACAAGCCCACGATGACAAAACTCAACCAAAATGCTCGGTTTTGTGTAAAGAACCTAGTTTTCCCAGTTATAAAGAGGAGCCAACCCTAGAACACTTAAAGGTATAACTGGAAACCTAGCCACCCTTTTTACAGGAATAGGAGATAGCAGTATCATCTTTGTTACCTGCAACTGGCCACCCTCCCCTTTTACCATATCAATCATTTTGATATATGAGCCTTCCTGCACTGGCTCATAGACCTGCAAGAGGAATACTACTTGGTTCAATATTAAATAGTTCAGAGAGCTCAAGAACTTTACTTGACAACACATGCACTACTAGAACATAATATAACTCGCAGAGCATTGAGACCTTTTCATAATTTGTCAAACGTTCAAGGAAGTCCTGCAATCCAGCTTCATAATCCGGCCTACAAAATTTTACACAGAAATAAGGTTATGTATATTATATTTGTAAGTACAGGGCGAGTTTTGAGGGATTGTCGGTTTCTAACTGGTCAGCATAATCAGGGCTTTGCTGAATTTTCAGGCGTACATTCCTTTCGATTATGTTTCGATCATTACATATTGTCTCCAGAAATATTATCTGCAGAAAGTGGATCCAGTTAGCAAGCATTGTCCAAGATGACAAATGACAGAAATGTACCCAATGCACAAAAACACATTAATTAGACTGACCCACAAACTGTCAGTGGTGTGACAGTATTATATGTTATAACTTTCATCAACATGAAACAATTTTAGCTCAAGATAATCACGGAAGAAAGGTCAAAGAACCAAATCTACTGTAAATCCAAATGTTACGAAATACCTTGCAGTTCCCTTCAGCCATCTTCATTAGCATATATCTTCTTTTCCTTGTGCTGTTTGTTGCATCAAATATACCAACCTACACACGATAGGAACTGGTCAGAAGAAACATTACATTGTTAGAAGACCACGCAGCATAAAGCCAGCTTACCTGACCTCCTCCGTGCATCCAGTCTATCATGTCTTCCATTGCTAAAGCAGCCACCTGGAAACATTTCAGAGAGAAAGATAATGTGGAAACTTGCTTACACAAAATTCGTTGTTAATATTCATCTTGTGGTGCTGTTGGTCAGCCAATCAAAATTTACATCTGAAGTAGTATGCTAAATTGAATTATTATGGCCTATATGGAACTTTCAAGAGAAGCATTCAGAATAATCCAAGCCAAAGAACATAGCATGAGTTTAAGGGGGCAGAGCAATCTTAGTATCAAATCCTAATACGTTAATGGGAAAATGTGAGTATAATATGACAATATTGCAGGTTCAAGATGTGCCAAATACTCCTGTTCATAAATAAATTTTGGTCTAGCAATCACAAGGACTAAATTGTTCAAACTACCATGGTAGCATTTATTAGTTACCTAAATATGTGTATAAAACAAGTTGTTAAATGGGAGGGTATAAAACGAAAATTGTGAGGCATTCGTGTTCAAAACGTAGAATGATGTATTTGTGAGCACGAAGAGTTATATAGAATTTAGAGTTTTACTTAGCAACAAATTGTAGAACAAAGTCTGCTGACCTCATTACGTGCCTCGATCCCCTCTTGGTTATCAGGGCGGAAAAAATCTGCAGACTGAACCAATGAAACTACAAAATTGTCAGATTTCTCTACAGTAAACTGTAATTTTACTAACATAGACGCAAATAACTGCATTGCAAAAAACAAGATATAAACGCATGCATGTGACATGAACAAGCAGTATCACAACAAGAATGAGAGCCAAAGATATATTCATGTGTACAGTAACAATGTAGATAGAAGTATGAACAAAATAATAAACTTGCTCAGCCAATGTGCGAATGAATTTAATAAATGCATAGCTGGTGACATTCAATGTTTACTGAGAAGACTGATGGACCTATATACACAATACGAAAAAGATGTTAAAAGTTATTTTCTTTATACCAGTGAACAATGAAACAGCATGATAAAAAGATAGCTGTGATAACAATCATTATTAATACACCAACAGATCAGTGATGTATAAAGGCAAATATGGATAGAGTAACTGAAAATAAAATACGGTGTCATGTAAAGAATATAAATGCCATATACTTAAACAAAAAAGTGTGAAGATAATGTATCAAATGTCAGATCTTAGTACCTGATTCGCTCCATGCTTCAGACGGCGGTACTACACATACAGTTTCAACAGAGAGAGAGTGAGTTCAGTGTATTTTCCATAATCCAAGAATATCTACCGGTTGTACACGATAAATAATGTGGACTAGAATATAATCACCTTTCCAACGTTGAAATGTTTTGTTTCATGACCTAGCCAACGAAGGTACCTTGTAAGCTTAACTGCGGTGAAGGTTTTCCCACGAGCTGGTAGGCCAACCTAATTAGGAGTAAATAAATCAGAAGGAGATCTTCCCAAAGAAGCATAGAAAACACTATATGAGTGTGCTCCAGCACAATAGTGAATCTTAATACATGATGCCAATTATGCTCAGCAGCAAGCAAATCATACTCCGTCAAGGGGCATCAAAATTGCCAGTTGTAATATACGGACATTATGTCTAAAAACTCCTAATAATCCCTGTTAAAAGAAATTGCACTAGTCCAAAAAATCAAGGAAAATCTCACATGCGAATGGCTCAGTTTCCAGATTTCAAGTTTCCTGAAAATCACAACTAATTTGTGAGCAGTGGAAAAATAACAAACCCAAGAACTTTTTCAAAACCTGAATATGCCATTCCAGCTCCCCAGTTCTGTTTTTCCACCCAGACCACAAATGAACACTTTTTTACATAAACTTGCAGGTACATGACTCGTTACCTCTGATATCTACGCACTGGAATTTTTTTTCTTCATTTTCTCTAAAACTTTTTGCCTCAGTTTTTAAATTTTGTGAAAAAAGGAATCATGTGATCCCAAGAGCCAAAAATCTGTGTCCACATTACTTTTCCTGATTAAACAGTATAACAAGGTTAAACTGTATAACACAGAATAATTGGAAATTTATTTTATCCATGGAATTATTTATTTGTTAGTAAGCATCTAGGTGTTACGTTATTAAGGCAGCTAGATATTATAAAAGGAAATGGTAGGTGCTATGTAGTAACAATGCAACAGTCAAATATTTATCTTGTGATGGTATCTGATGATCATAATTACCAGAACAATAGCCAGTTTCCGGTCCTCCTTTGATCCGTGCAACCTATCAGCTACAGCTGCAGCTGCAACAGCTCCGGCTGCTTCTGGCATGGCCTTCAAATATGTCAACAATAAGAAAGAATCAGGTATAAACTTTATTCAGTAATCTGGTAAAATATTTGTTCAACTACATCAAACCAAATAAATGAAGAAATGGAGATAATAGAGGTAATTGTACTAGCAATATCTGAACCTTTCATGCGGGTTCAGTTTATTACATCAACTTACAAAATGCAACTAACTAGTACATAAACTTGGCCTGCAGTATCAATTTGATCCAAATCACACTAGCTTGTGCTAACAAAGCATACGTGACATGCCACGCTGGTGCACAAGAGCCATTTCTACACCCATTCCAGCCCAGGAAATTTGCAAATAACGCTCTGTTCTATCTTTGAATTGCATCAGATGGTCCTTCTCCTCTATCTCACTCTCCTCTCTTTCGAAATTTAGGGCCCAAAATTGCAATAACAACGGCGGCCCCTTGGGGTGACGGCAACGGCGACTGAGGGGCTTAATCAACGACGACGCCGTGTGTCGCTCCTGGCTCCCCATCTGCCCCATCTCCGCTCCCTTGGTGGCGTACTCGCAGCGGTAATTTGTACTGAGATGGGCTCGATCAATGAAGGATCATGGGTTAAGGTCACCTCAGTGATGTATTACAAGTTTACAACCAACATGTGCGGGTACAGATCTATGATTTGCTCAGTTTGGGTTAATTTAGACCGCGCCAAAAATCGTCAGTGCACCACATGCACATCCTTTGCCAACCATGTGGACACAGTTAGCCTGAGCTAGCGCCATTTGGACCAAAATGAACACCCGAGCCAAGTTTGTGGACTAGTTGGTTACATTTTGCAAGTTCGTGTACTAAATTGCAAGTTCATGTACTGACAGTGCAATTACCTCATCATAATTTATTCAGGCTCGCACACAGCCACACACCTGTTCAACAATCTGAACTGGGCATACAGAAGTTTCTAGTTGTTCATTTGGGCACTTACTACACGATTTGCTCAAGACTGATTCCGGCAGAAAGCTCTTTACCGTTTAGGATCGACTGTTTTCCTAATTATTTCAGTTTTCTTTTGTTACCTCATACTGGTTGAGGATACGAACAATACTGACCTTTGTTGATCCAAAATTAAGGCCAGATGCCAGGGAACATGCACTAAATGATTTTCCAAGCTTAGGAGAGACAACACCCCTGTCAACGTATAGCCCTTGTGGCATGTCCTTCTTTTGCAGTTGTATTAAGGTACCAACTGATTTTGACTCTACCATTCCAGAAACTTGTAACTTCTTAGAATTAGAAGAATCTGCTATTGAAGCCTCAGTATCCTACAAAAGGACCAAAACAATGTGGCATGGCTCTTTTAGAAAACTAATTCTGGTTCGGAGAAACACATGATATATTTTACTGCGCATAACTTGGCAATGCTGATATAACAAAACAAAATACGTTTTCACTCAAAAATTTCAAAAACATGTACTCCCTCCGTCCCAAAAGAAGTGTCGCTGATTTAGTTGTACTAAATCAGCGATACTTATTCTGGGACTGAGGGAGTAATGGATATCAAATAAATATATATTTTAATGCACGTAACTTGGCAATGCGATATAACAAAACAAAATACGTTTTCACTCCGAAAGTCTAAAAACATGTAACTGCTATCAAATAAATATATTTTACTGCACATAACTTGGCAATGCTGATAAAACGAAACAAAATACGTTTTCACTCCAAAAGTCCAAAAACATGTAATGGATAACAAATAAATGCAAAGTAACAAAAAGATCATGAATCATTATATGAAATGATAGCTAGTTAACCACACATGACACTAGTTCAATATTAGTTGGAGGATCAATTTCAGGGAACATGAAGTTGATTATACTAGTGAGAAAATGACAATTGGGAAGGATATATCAACGAAAAGTAGATGCATCAGACCTTTCCTTCAAGTACATCAGACCCTTTTCTTCAAGTACACAATATAATTAATAGTTACAGTATAACCAACATGTTCAAAAATTGCTTTTGGAGGCCGAGCTCCATGGAGGCCTCCTTTTGCAAAATTCAAAATTCATATTTTTACATATCATTTTTTTTGAAAAAAATACAGATATACATGGAGGCATAATGTACATGTGTGTAAATTTTCAGAACAAAATACGGTGAAATGAGGGCCGTGTAAAAAAACAAATCTGGGGCTTTTTAACACATGGTACTATTCATCCTCAAAGTCCAGAATTTGTCTTTTTTGTACAGGTCGCATTTCAAGGTATTTCATCCTAAATTTTTACACACGTATACATTTCATCCTTGTATACTTGCATTTTTTTTTCAATTTTTTCTGAAACCAGGAATTTTGATATTTTTTCAAAAATAAAGGACTCCATGGAGCTCGGTCACCAAATCGCCATTCTCCAACATGTTAGCATACCAACTTTTCCAGATTAGATCTTACCTTATTATGGTAACTATCATCTTTAAAATCTGCAGCAGCACTTCTTGGACTCTGAATGCCATCACTAAGAAGCATATCATTTGTCCACGGTGTTTCAGGCTGATCTAAGGATGCTGGGGTTGCAGCAAGGTTTGCTGCATATTCAGTTGGTGGTGCAGTTGGCGTTGGAACAACATAATGCTCTAAGTCAAGTTCCAAACTAGAACCAGATCCATCCTGCAGAATGGCATGAAACCACAATACTAATTAGCTTGCTATCAGCATTGAAGTGCAAAAACAATGCAAGTGTTAAAATGAGGAAATGATAAGCATGTATTGATTTTGCTAGTGTAGAGATTATCTTGTTAAGCAATAGTACACAGAAGGTAGCACCAAGAACGTATGGAAAGGGAAGGAAATACGAAAAAATCAGCTCCCATTCCTGTCCTTCAAATGGCCAATTACATCGTAAAGATTGAACTTCAAATGAAGAAGTCAAAACAATTCAAAGTTGTTACCCTTTTTTGTCTGCCTGTTCGACTTCAGAGATACTTAGGACACCAATATACCAGCTATTTGAGCAGAAGGACGGTACAACAAAATGCAAGCCTAGTAATGAAGCATAAGCATTGCAAAATCGAAGTCAGGTGCCCATTTTTACTTCTGTTCTCACCTCGGTCGCATGAGTGGGTGCTTCATTTATACTGATATCAGGAATTCCTCGGACCTTGGAAGGCTGGAAATTTTCTTTGTATACCCTCCAGCTCGCGGCAAGATCAAGCGGAGACACGATGTCGGCCTTGTTGAAAACCCTAAACTCAAGCAACTCATCGTCTCCATTAAGCCTGAAGTTTGCAAGCCTAACATCACCCTCGAGCATGCCCCCGGTAAGAAGCCGCGTCGGCCCTTCCTCAATGATGCACGGGGTCTCCGCGTCCTTGGGCTTGAGCAAGAATTTGAAGTCGAGTGTTTCTGCAGTAAATTCCACAGAGCACAATTGTTAGGACCAGTGCACACGTGCAGCAGTTTGCAATAGAGTTTGCAAAAGTGAATCATACAGTTGTATTCAGTTGAGCCAAACAGACCGGTGGAACAGAATAGAGATTAGAGAATACTATAGGAAAACACAAAATCCTGATGGTTTACTATTGTTGAAACGAGAAACGCAACTTGAGAGGTACAGCAACTAAGCAGTTCAGTTCGGGTTTCCCAGACGAGATCACAAAGCCCACTTCATACCAAAATCAAACCGATTAAACAGGAAAGTGCAGCACAAGCGCAATTAGGTAGGTGGGTAGTAGGTGTGTAGCGTGCATACCATGGTCCGGCGGCACGACGAAGCTGAGCTCCCACATGGACGCCAGCTCCCTCTCCATCGCGAGCTGCGAAACCGGAACCAAATCAATGTAAACCGGAACTGTCAAGCACAGAAGTAGGAGTAATCAGGAGCTGGTGGCGGGGTCCGTACGGCGCGGGCGGGCTCCCATGAGCCGATGATGGGCTCGGAGCCGTAGACGTGCGGCACGAGGTCGCCGATGATCCGCGCCTTCTCCATCTTGAGCGAAACGTAGAGCTGCGCGCCGCCGTGCCACGACCCCGTCACGGCGCCGTCGCCCTCGTCCCCGCCCATTCCGCCCCCGCTGCCGCCGCCGAGCGCCGCCGCGCCGAGGCCCCCGACGCCGTCCAGACCCTTGGAGCCCGACGTGCCCATGGTTGCCGAGCGTGTGCGTGAGACCTGTGACTGTGGTGGTTTATGAATTTAATGGAGCAGGGGGGTTTGGCTCGGATTGGGGGGATTCGGGAGAGCGATGGGAGTGGTGGTGGTGCGGGTGCGGAGTCCGAGGCCTCGGAGCTCGCAGTCGCAGGATAAAATGTGGGGACCACCTGGCAGCGGCGGCCGCCCCTTTCCTGTGGACGTGGCGGGGCGTCGACGGCGCGCGGCGCGGCCGCTCCCCCTTCCCGAGCCGGAGAATGTGTCCTGCCGGCGTTTACGGCACTTGTGGTACTTGCTAACGATTACTCCACGCCACGAAAAAATTATACTCAGAATGAATGACCACCAAGATTTAAATCTAAATAGCCCTCAAAAAAGTTAAATCTAAATTCAACCGGCATATCATGGTTCCAATTCACAATGAATTTATTTGTGGGCCTGGACTCAATGAATGTAAATTTTGTAAATTTATATAGAGAACTAGAAGGTTTACAGTGGGAGAATTTTCTAGAGTCCACCCCCTCCCGACCCCGTCCTAGTGCCTCCCCGAGCGCACGACCTCTCTCCCCCCCCCTCCTCCACCAATCCCCCTCGCCACCGCCGTCGGGCGCCCCTGGATCTGGCCCGGGTGGTGTCGGCGGCGGCGGGACCTTATGTATCCGCGCGCGGCTCTCCTTCCCGGGGCAGGGGACGGCGGCGGTGAGGCTCAGCTTGGCGGCGGCCCGACGACTTGGAGGCGATGGCCGGTAGCGGGTGAGGTGGGGGCGCTGCTCCTTCGCGGCGGGGCGGATTGGTGACACGGGGTGGCCGGCGACGCGCCCCGGCCCAGATCTGGCCCTTAGGCCCCATTTGGGTCCTAGCGGGCCGGCTCCGACGCGGATTCAGGGCCTGGTCAGACCTGTGGGCCCACGGGCCTGGTATGCTCATGTTGTTGCGTCCAGTCGGTTACTGTCGTTGACAGTGGAGGTTGGGCCCTCCCGCATGCCGACGGTGTTACAACCCCACTTCGCGGTCTCGTGGTGAGACGACGTGGGAAGCTTCAAGGTCGTGTTGGTGCAGGGTGGTGGATAGTATGGTGGCGAGCTCCGGAGCGCCAGAGGTGAAGGTTGGGATCAGGAGAAATCCCTGTCGGCCTGGCCAACACCGACGCGGTGG
Organism: Triticum aestivum; assembly: GCF_018294505.1. Lineage (NCBI taxonomy): Eukaryota > Viridiplantae > Streptophyta > Magnoliopsida > Poales > Poaceae > Triticum > Triticum aestivum. The sequence continues at coordinate 113,326,299 of NC_057794.1, read as the reverse complement.
CACCTGAGGGTGCTGTCGGACCTTCTTGGAGGGCGTTGGGGGCTACCCTTCCTTTCTCCTCGCCCCGTACCGGGGGAAACCCTTGGCAGCAGCGTCGTCATCGTCGCGTCCGTTCTTGGGGGTGTTGATTGGTATTGACGCTTCGGAGTCTAGGAGCTTGGTGGGAGATCTTCGGTGGGCGCAACGGTCGTGAGGCTTCTTCATTTTCGTTCCTTTTGTATTTTCTCTTTCGTTTCTTGTGGGCGTGACTGTGTTGCTTCCACCCCAACACCTATCGTGAAGGAAATATGCCCTAGAGGCAATAATAAAGTTATTATTTATTTCCTTATATCATGATAAATGTTTATTATTCATGCTAGAATTGTATTAACCGGAAACATAATACATGTGCGAATACATAGACAAACAGAGTGTCACTAGTATGCCTCTACTTGACTAGCTCGTTGATCAAAGATGGTTATGTTTCCTAACCAAAGACATGAGTTGTCATTTGATTAACGAGATCACATCATTAGGAGAATGATGTGATTGACATGACCCATTCCGTTAGCTTAGCACACGATCGTTTAGTATGTTGCTATTGCTTTCTTCATGACTTATATATGTTCCTATGACTATGTGATTATGCAACTCCCGTTTACCGGAGGAACACTTTGTGTGCTACCAAACGTCACAATGTAACTGGGTGATTATAAAGGTGCTCTACAGGTGTCTCCGAAGGTACTTGTTGGGTTGGCGTATTTCGAGATTAGGATTTGTCACTCCGATTGTCGGAGAGGTATCTCTGGGCCCTCTCGGTAATGCACATCACTTAAGCCTTGCAAGCATTGCAACTAATGAGTTAGTTGCGGGATGATGTATTATGGAACGAGTAAAGAGACTTGCCGGTAACGAGATTGAACTAGGTATTGAGATACCGACGATCGAATCTCGGGCAAGTAACATACCGATGACAAAGGGAACAACGTATGTTGTTATGCGGTTTGACCGATAAAGATCTTCGTAGAATATGTAGGAGCCAATATGAGCATCCAGGTTCCACTATTGGTTATTGACCGGAGACGTGTCTCGGTCATGTCTACACAGTTCTCGAACCCGTAGGGTCCGCACGCTTAACGCTACGATGATAGTTATATTATGAGTTTATACGTTTTGATGTACCGAAGGCTGTTCGGAGTCCCGGATGTGATCACGGACATGACGAGGAGTATCGAAATGGTCGAGACATGAAGATTGATATATTGGAAGCTTATGTTTGGATATCGGAAGTGTTCCGGGTAAAATCGGGATTTTACCGGAGTACCAGGAGGTTACCGGAACCCCCGGGGGGCTTAATGGGCCTGCATGGGCCTTAGTGGAAAAGGAGGGAAGCAAGGGAAGTGTGGGGCGTGCCCCCCAAGGCCCAAACCGAATTGGTTTAGGGCAAAGGGGGCCGGCCCCCCTCTTTCCTTCTTCCCCCTTCCAAGTCCTAATCCAACTAGGAAAGGGGGGGGGAGTCCTACTCCCGGTGGGAGTAGGTGTGACGCCCCCGATTCAATCGTACACTAATCATACACGCAAACATGTACGATCAAGATCAGGGACTCACGGGAAGATATCATAACACAACTCTACAAATAAAATAAGTCATACAAGCATCATATTACAAGCCAGGGGCCTCAAGGGCTCGAATACAAGAGCTCGATCATAGACGAGTCAGCGGAAGCAACAATATCTGAGTACAGACATAAGTTAAACAAGTTTGCCTTAAGAAGGCTAGCACAAACTGGGATACAGATCGAAAGAGGCGCAGACCTCCTGCCTGGGATCCTCCTAAACTACTCCTGGTCATCGTCAGCGGGCTGCACGTAGTAGTAGGCACCTCCCGAGTAGTAGTATTCGTCATCGACGGCGGCGTCTGGCTCCTGGGCTCCAACGTCTGGTCGCAGCAATCGGGTATAGAAAAGGGGGAAAGAGGAAGCAAAGCAACCGTGAGTACTCATCCAAAGTACTCGCAAGCAAGGAGCTACACTACATATGTATGCATTGGTATCAAATGGAATAAGGGTATCATATGTGGACTGAACTGCAGAATGCCGGAATAAGAGGGGGATGGCTAGTCCTATCGAAGACTACGCTTCTGGTAACCTCCATCTTGCAGCAAGAGAAAAGGGTAGATGGTAAGTTCACCAAGTATCATCGCATAGCATAATCCGAACCGATGATCCTCCCCTCGTCGCCCTGTGAGAGAGCGATCACCGGTTGTATCTGGCACTAGGAAGGGTGTGTTTTATTAAGTATATGGTTCTAGTTGTCATAAGGTCAAGGTACAACTCCGGGTCGTCCTTTTACCGAGGGACACGGCTATTCGAATAGATCAACTTCCCTGCAGGGGTGCACCACATAACCCAACACGCTCGATCCCATTTGGCCGGACACACTTTCCTGGGTCATGCCCGGCCTCGGAAGATCAACACGTCCCAGCCCTAGCTAGGCACAACAGAGAGGTCATCACGCCGGTCTAAATCCTATGGCGCAGGTGTCTGGGCCCATCGCCCTTTGCACACATGCACGTTGCGAACGCGGCCGGAGAGCAGACCTAGCAACCTCCATTACAAAGGAAGTTGCATTACGCGGTCCAACCCGATGCGCGCCGCTCAGTCGCTGACGTCACGAAGGCTTCGGCTGATACCACGACGTCGAGTGCCCATAACTGTCCCCGCGTAGATGGTTAGTGCGTATAGGCCAGTGGCCAGACTCAGATCAAATACCAAGATCTCGTTAAGTGTGTTATTTTGAAATAACCACAGACGCCGACCAGGGCCAGGCCCACCTCTCTCCTAGGTGGTCTCAACCTGCCATGTCGCTCCGCCACAAAGATCCACCCAAAGGGCCGCCGGGACAAAGGTCCTTTCAGCCCCCAATCCATGAATCACTCGCGGGTACTCCTCGAGCCAACCCGACTTTAGTTATCACATGTAACATGTATAAAGTATATAGTATATACCCGTGATCACCTCCCGAGTGATCACGGCCCGATAGTATAGCATGGTAGATGGACAAGAATGTAGGGCCACTGATGATAAACTAGCATCCTATACTAAGCATTAGGATTGCAGGTAAAGGTAACAACAGTAGTAGCAAGGACGGGTTATGCATCAGGATAGGATTAACAGAAAGCAGTAACATGCTAATGCAAGCAGTATAGAGGAGAGTAGGCGATATCTGGTGATCAAGGGGGGGGGCTTACCTGGTTGCTCTGGCAAGAGAGAGGGGTCGTCAACACCGTAGCCGTACTGGGTAGCAGCGGCGTCGGTCTCGGTGTCTAGCGAGAGAAGAGGGGGAAGAAACAATAAATATAATGCAAAAAAATGCATGACGATGCATGACATGACAAAGCATGATGCTAGGTGTGCCCTAACGCGGTACGAGGTGGTACTGGTGAAGGGGGAAAACATCAGGGAAAGTATCCCGGTGTTTCGCGTTTTCGGACAAATGAACCAGAGGGGGAAAGTTGTGTGTTGGATATGCTAGGGATGCGTGGCGGACGAACGGGCTGCGTATCCGGATTCATCTCGTTGTTCTGAGCAACTTTCATGTTGAAAATAATTTAATGTGAGTTACGGATTAAAAGATATGATTTTCTAAAGATTTTATTAATTTCTGGAATTATTTTTAATTCGAAAATAATTGCTAAATTGCTAGGTGCACCCAGCACAGTGTACACAAAAGTGTACCCAGTGACTGACAGGTGGGCCAGAGGGACCCAGTTGACCAGTCAATGTTTGACTGGTCAACAGGGGTGGGACCCCCTGTCATTGACTGTTTTAGTTAATTAGGGTTTAGGTTAATTAGTTAGGCTTAATTAGTTGTTTTAGTTTAATTAATCAAAATTAATTAAGTTAATTTTTTTAATTTTAATTACGTTCTGGGGCGGGCCCCACTGGTCATAGGCCCAAGGGCCAAAGCGGGCTAACAGGCGTGGTCATGCGAGCACTAGCGGGCATCAGTGCCTGGAGCGAACCCGAACAAGCGCTCGGCCCCAGCGGCCACGGCGGCCATGGCAGGGCGACCGCAGGGAGCGAGAGGGGGGGGGGACAGGTTGGCGCGCCGGCATGGAGCAGCGGCAGGGCCGCCGCAGGGCGGAAGCAGGGCGACGGCGGGTGGAGCCGGGCGATGACGGGTAGCGTCAGCAGCAGGGGAGGCAGTGTAGTGGCGGGAGCCACGGCGACAGGTCGGGGCGCGGCGAGTGCATTCCGGCGCGGCCCGACGGAGGTGGAGGTGGCCTGGGCGAGGCCAGGGAAGGCGGCGCGGTGCGAGGCGCGCGAGGGGCCATGGGTGCGGCGACAGCGGGCGCCGGAGCACGGTCGGTCGAGCGAGCAGTCGAGAACCGGGATGAGGCCCTTGCGTGAGGGGGGGCGCGGCCGTGCGTGGCCGTGGCAAGTGCGCGCCCGGGCACTGCAGCGGCGAGTAGAAGGTGAGGCAGGCGCGCTATGGTCGGGACGGGCGACGGGGATGTGGAGAGCGAGGGAGGTGCTCACTGCGGGGCCATAGGGCACAAGCAGTGGGCTCCGGGAGGTCTGGCGGGGCGGCACCGGCGACGGAGAGGACGGCGGCGTCCGATGCGGGGTCGAGGGCACGGTGTAGGAACTGTGGCCTCCGCACGGGGCGAGGAGGAGGATGGGGACGAGTCGGCGATGGCGGCGTCGGCGGAGAGGACGGTGAGGCGTCCAGCAAGGAGTGGTCGAGGCGGCGTGGTGGGTCGATCCGGGCGGCGGGGT